>NW_023605529.1:0-60001 GCF_013339745.2 Dermacentor silvarum
TGTCGCATCATTGTGGTTACAGCGCATTAAAGAGACGATCGGCGCTTCTTAGGAGGCGCAATCACACCACGCCATGCGCCCAAGCGTTGCGAGCCCATATACCGCGTAGTTCCAGGAATATTAAAGCGAATAGCTTGGTGTGTCCGGCTGTTTTAATGGTTGATCAGAAGTCGGTGGTCGGTCGTTGAACTGTTGATTTGCAAGGAAAACGTCCGTTCATTCACTCTCTCTATCGGTCTTTTATTCGCTCGCTCGTGCGGGCTGTGCGGACAATCATCGACGATGGTTTCTGCACATGTTTTTGTATGCATTGTGCTCAACGTAAAATTTGCCGCAACAGATTCTGCAGAGCACCGTTCCTAGTAACGATTTTACCGATGTATTCCGCCGGTGGCACCGAAAGTGATGTTTGCTCTTTAACTCGATACGTTTATTTACGCGTAATATAGAAAAAGCGTAATAAGCACAAAGCATAAAGAATGCTTACAAAATGCAACAGGAGAAAAATGAAAATGTCATCGGTAAAATACATCTCATTGAGTAAGAAACTGTGAAAACAAAAGGCGTGAAAAGTGAACACAGATCAATTAGGTCAGGCAGTGCGCTCAGTTTATAGCAGCTCTGGGAAAATCGATGTGTTTCCTTCAGTAGCGACGTGCTATGGCAAGTGATTCCATTCGACTATACAGTGCGTGGTGTGAATGAATTCGCAAAACGATGAGAGTGACATATCGGTCGTTTATCATTGCACGGCTGATCGCGGCGAGGTCAATTGGCAGCAGCGGACTGAAATAAATCGTCAGAAAGAACTGAATGATGATAAGGTTTACGGAAAAGCGGAAGCTATTGATGTAGTGGATCCGTGTAAAAATCAGCACTAACACCAGCACGGTCTACTGACGTGGCAGCGCTCCTTGTCCGTGTGACTAGAGTGTACTAGAATACGGTCGAGTGGGACGAGCGGCTGGGGCGGCGCATTCTTTGCAGTGAGGCGCCCAACGTGGAAAAATATTGGGGCGGCGCTGCGGTCGAAGTGGATTGGGCCGCATCAAGGTCGCGCCGTTGGAAACTGCTGGCGATACTGATCGGCAGGGTCATTCGTACTACTTCGCGCGCTGGTATTTCCGTTCAGACCGATCAAATGGGGTTCATAATTGCATATGACATGTATTTATGCCTTAAGAATAAATTCCTTTCCTTTCTCTTCTTTATTTATTTTTTATTATTTTCTAATGCCACTCGGTGATTGCGCGTGCATTGCGGCCGCAGTGTCGACTTTCACTCTACTATGTTATTGTACGGTTCCCTTTGGAGAAAAAATATTTTTCTCGTTCTTCAAGCAGCATGTATCTCTCGTGTGTATTGTTGCGCATATATAGTTTTCTATCAGTAGGTCTTGCGAAACGCACACGAAGCAATTGTAACATATGTAACCTTCCTGCTTGCCGCTTCAAACAAGTGAAGCATATCTGCCCCATCCCGCGCCTTGTACTTAGATTTACGGGACTCATTGGTATAGATAAAAAAAAGTAAACTGCAATGCAACATTGCCATCAAGTTTCCGTCTTTCTCGCGTAACAGAATGTGGAGTAATTGGTACGGGGTCATAAATTTATTGCAGTCGGACCTCGCGCGCCGAAAACGGTTTTAGTTAGCCATTCTATATGCTAATCTTTGGCCGTAAGCCGTACGTGGAATTTTTTTTCCAGTCGATACATTAAAAAATAAAAAAGAAAGAAAGCCTGCGCGGTAGCCTAATTAGTGCCTATATCGTGGATACGGCGTTGCGCTGCTAATTCGGGAGCTCGCGGGCTCAATCCAGGTCGCGGAATTCAATGGGAACGAAATGGAAAAAAGACTCGTGTACTTCTATTTAGGTTCGCGTTGAAGAAACCCAGGTGGCAAAAACTAAGCCGGGTGCCTCATAATCATATCGTGGTTTTGCCACGTAAAACCCAAGAATTTGCTTATATTTAAAAAAAAGAAAAAGAAAAAAGCAGGTGGCTGCTATCTTCGGCTTATTTCTGGGGGTGTAAGCAACATAAATTATTCTCGAGCCTGATTTCCCAGAAAAACATGTTACGCTCACCCTATATTTCATGCGTAAATGTAATGCCGTTCCCAAATGTATGACCGCTCAACTCTGCAGCTTGTATATTATAAACGGCTGCGTTCAGTTATCCGGTGCACTATCATAACGACCATAAGGAAACAAAGGAACGGCATGTCTCACATACACGTAGAGATATGTGCAGATCTGTTGCGTTCGTTGAAGGAGATAAGTGTGGTACCACGTGGGGCACTCAGTTTTAATGGGCTGCAAACATGGTGAGACTGAACCTCCCGTCCGTTAATTCTCTCAGGAACTGCGCCCCTGCGCAACAGCCACGACTCTCCGGCAGCAAGATCATTCGGAATAACAGTCCCCACTTGCATGCAGTCACTCACCTTTGAGATTTCAGCAGTGCCGGCATGCGTTACATTCGAACGGAAATGATCATTCGGCGTCGTACAGTATAGCAATAACACACACACACACACACACACACACACACACACACACACACACACACACACACACACACACACACACACACACACACACACACACACACACACACACGCACACACACACACACACACGCACACACACACACGCACACGCACACGCGCGCACGCACACACACACACACACACACACACACACACACACACACACACACACACACACATACCGCAGCCGTGGCCTAGTGGTAGAACGCCCGCCTCGGCTGCGGGAGGCTGTGGGTTCGATTCCCACCGCCGCCGGGCACCCACTGGTTCAAAAGGGTACAAGCGTACCCCGGCCTGGCGTTCGGCTTCCTTCAGGGGTGATACGCTTGGGAAAGGAGCCTGCGCCCTGAATTCCCGTCGAAACCAACGTGAGCATGGAAAACAAGTGGTGTCTGGGCCGCTCCCATGGCGGTCATTTCCCATGTGGCGCCCCAAGCACCTATTGAGGTGGGGGCACCTTCGGGTTGAGGTCAAACACTCCTTTCCAAGCGTTGAGGTCCCATAATGGCCGAGCACCAGGCCGGGAGCGCGCTTGTACCTATTTAACCGGTAGGTACCCGGCGGCAGCACTTGCCTCACACACACAAGATGGTTTTGCCTGCTATGAATATTATTTCTACGAATGAGAGTTTTATTTCTAGTATTCACCAATAAGTGTGTTTGTTACTGCAAACACGTGCGCTTATTTCGGCCAGGAGTTCTCACTTTTTCAATTACTGCATTTATAATATTTGTTATTTTCCCCTACATATATATATCGTAAATATATATGTCTATGTACCCTTTGATTTAATTACCTAGAAATACATTGATCATTCTTCGCGCCACGCAGTTAATAAACCTGGTTTATTTCACTTTAATATTGGTTTCTTCGATTATTGTCCCTGATGAATATCCACCAACAAGAAGCGCGTGTAAAATGACACGATATCAATAATAAAATTTTCTTACGTAGCTTCATGTTGCACAGATACCAGTTACTTTTGGAAGACAGTGGTAAAAACAGCAGTTCATCTGGCTAAAACTACACTTGGTACATGCCGTAAGGGGTCATGGGCGCACCGAAGCAACTAAAACATTAAAAAAATGTACTGCACAGATGTTCTGCGAGAAAAACTGGGCGTCCGCCAGCGTCCGCGTAGCGAACGCGCGCTCGCTAGCAGACGACGCGCTTGACAACGACAGCAAAATTGAAGACGTCGCGTTGTATAATCCGTGCCTCCAATATACATGTTTGGCAAAATGGTGTAAACATACATTTACAGTTGAAATAAAGCACTATTTTAAGAGCATACTATGCGCAATCGGCCTCGGCGCTCGCAACGAAAGTACGTTGAATATGCCGCGGAGCGCGTCTCCACCCCAATCTAGTTCGCTTGCAGCGCCCTCGGACTATTTTTCCACACACGGCGCCTCAGCGCCAGAGCGCCGAACGGCGCTCTGGCGCTGAGCGCCACTTGACCATTGTCTAGTACTAGAGTGTACTATCCGTGAAATACACGTCCAGGGGAAAAGCTGCTGGAGAAGATGGAACAACAGTAGATTTAATCAAGGATGGAGGAGATATCATAATTGAAAAGCTTGCGACCCTTTGTACGCAATGCCTCACAACTTCAAGTGTACCAGAGAGCTGGAAGAACGCCAACATTATACTAATCCATAAGAAGGGAGACGTTAAAGAATTGAAGAATTATAGACCCATTAGCTTGCTTTCAGCATTGTATAAAATATTCACCAAGATAATTTCTAATAGAATCCAAGCCAACCAAGAGAACAGGCTGGCTTCAGGAAGGGATATTCTACGATGGATCATATCCATGTCATCAATCAGGTAATCGAGAAATCTGCGGAATACAATCAACCTCTCTATATGGATTTCATAGATTATGAAAAGGCATTTGATTCAGTAGAGATACCAGCAGTCATAGAGGCATTGCGTAATCAAGGAGTACAAGAAGCATACGTGAATATCTTAGCAAACATCTACAAGGATTCCACAGCTACCTTGGTTCTCCACAAGAAAAGTAGAAAGTTACCTATTAAGAAAGGGGTCAGGCAAGGAGACACAATCTCTCAAATGCTATTCACTGCATGCCTAGAAGAAGTATTCAAGCTCTTAGACTGGGAAAGCTGAGGAGTGAGGATCAACGGTGAATATCTCAGCAACCTCCGATTTGCTGATGACATTGTCCTATTCAGCAACAATGGAGATGAATTACAGCAAATGATTGAGGACCTTAACCGAGAAAGTGTAAGAGTGGGGTTGAAGATTAATATGCAGAAGACAAAGATAATGTTCAATAGCCTGGCAAGGGAACAAGAATTCAGGATCACCTGTCAGCCTCTAGAGTCTGTAAAGGAATACGTTGATCTAGGTCAATTACTCACAGGGGACCCTGATCTTGAGAAAGAAATTTACAGAAGAATAAAATTGGGTTGGAGTGCATACGGCAGGCATTGCCAAATCCTAACTGGGAGCTCACCACTGTCGTTGAAAAGAAAAGTGTACAATCATTGCATTCTACCGGTGCTAACATATGGGGCAGAAACTTGGAGGTTAACAAAGAAGCTCGAGAACAAGTTAAGGACCGCACAAAGAGCGATGGAACGAAAAATCTTAGGACTAACGTTAAGAGACAGGAAGAGAGCGGTGTGGATCAGAGAACAAACGGGGATAGCTGATATTCTAGTTGACATTAAGCGGAAGAAATGGAGCTGGGCAGGCCATGTAATGCGTAGGATGAATAACCGGTGGACCATTAGGGTTACAGAATGGATACCAAGAGAAGGGAAGCGCAGTCGAGGTCGGCAGAAAACCACATGAGATGATGAAGTTAGGAAATTTGCAGGCGCAAGTTGGAATACGCTAGCGCAAGACAGGGGTAATTGGAGATCGCAGGGAGAGGCCTTCGTCCTGCAGTGGACATGGCTGATGATGATGATTGTGATGCGGCAACGGATCTATCCGTCGTACTCCGCGCGCAACGGATCTATCCGTCGTGCTCCGCGCGTCGGAGTACGACGGATAGAGCGAAAAATGTGTCTCCTGCTGCAGTGCGGTTGCGCAGAAATGTGTTCAAGGCTCGAAGAATTCCGAGCACGCGACACAAAATTCGCAAGACCTAAGCTTTTTGCTGCTAGAGTATAAGAAACCCTTGCTGTGATCTCCATGTATCACTTGGGCAACTATTCTGCTTCCAGCTGCCGCAGCAGTAGCTAAATATCGAAGTTGCACTCTACGTAGAAATATTTATCAGTACTGACGGCATGTCAGCTATATTTAAGAATCCTTACGCACCGCTCCTCGTTAGTATGGTGGCAGTGCCTTCTCATAGAGGAGGCACTGATGGTGGTCAGTATCTTCGCCTGTCATGCCGGAGACCGGGGTTAGATTCCCCGACGGGGAGGTTTTTTTTTCTTTGTTTTTGCTAGCAATTATATATGTTATTTTATTTTTTAAAGGCTAATTTCTCGATGTTGCTGTGAATTACAGCGCTCGTAATTGCAATGCGCTGAAAGCGCGGTGCACCCACATGTCACAATCGGCACATAGTCCGGTTGTCAGGATTTGACTGTATCACTTTTTTACGAGTGAAGCTGTTTAAGCCAGCCGTAATTTGTGGTGCGTAGCCGTGGTAGCCATGGCAATCCGGAGGAGGAGGAGACCGCGTGCATGCGCACGCGTTCGCCTCCTCGCCAGCTCCCTGCCTTCCCGACCCCCACCTCTCTCCTCTCCGCGGCGCGCTGAGCGAGGAGAAAGAAAAGGCGAAAGCTTGCACTAGGCAACGCAAAGCTCAATACACAGCGAAGCTGGCCGATTGATATCGAGCGGTAGCCTCCGACGCGTTCGGCGTCGGCAAGCAGCAGCGGTCTTGGCACTGTGCCAACCCTGCTTAGCCTGCCAGCGTTTGTGGCATGCCAGGAACGCTGTCGCTTGTAGGCGCCGACGCGTCCAGCGCTAGTCACGCGAAATGTCGCCAACGCGTTCGGCATCGGCAAGCGACAGCGTTCTTGGCACTGTATCAAACTTGGTTGGCCTACGTGCGTTTGTGGCATGCTATATATAGGAGCGTTGTCGCTCGTATAGGCGCCCACGCGTCCAGCGCTAGTCGCGCGAAATTCCACGAAAGGGAAGGTACCTCCGAAAATGATCGCTCCAGCATAGCTTCCTACATGCGTAGTTAAGTTAAACCAAGTTAAGACCTAGCAGCAACCAAGTTCATACCTAGCAGTAACAGCCAGTAAGCTTCGCTGTGCCTAAGCTTTGCGCGACCGAGTGCAAACTTGCCTGATTTTTTTTCATGATTATATATATCCCGTGTGAATTTAAATGTTACTCGCGGGAAATAGAAAGAAAATGTTGGAGAAGTCGGCGCTTGTCTTCCACATTTCCCGTCCTTGTCCCGGTGTGAGCTGTAATTCACTGTATAACACCAGCTCGAATGCAACTTAGGCGAGAACTACGTGGCATGTCTTGTTATACCTGCAGGCGGGCGTCACTCATCCCGACAAAAACACAGCAAACGCTTGGTAATTCTTCTGAGGCCCGATGCTATTCGCTGTGAGACCACGTGTAGCAGCATAGCGTACGAACGAGCGAGCGGGAGCGAATGCAACCGTTACAATGACCTGCTCTTAGGTGCAGGTTATTACGTGAAGTATGATTACGTTCTACGTCATGATGCCACGATACATACACGTGCAAGTTGAAAAAGTTACTAGTAAACTATTTAGGGCACTCTGAGGTTTGCTAGTATTTTTTTCGTGGGGTTCGACGTCCAAGAGCTGCATTGAATGCAGAAAATTGAGTGAGTCATGCAGCTAGTATGCAATGAAACAGTTTGTTTCCCGGCCGAATCTCTTTTTTCGAAATTCTATAGTATTCCTGCTCGATAAAAAGAACAACACAGTGGCACCTTGTATTGCCCTTGTGTGTGTCCTTGCCCATATAAGAACTCGGTTTCTCGAGTTGAAGATTATTTTGGTTCGTTTACAACAGAAAACAAACCATGGAGAGCAAGACTAAAGGTTCTTTCACACCTGACTAAGCCCTCCCCTCCCTAAACAATAAAAAAGCAAACACTTCTAGCTCATAAGCACGCATCGGCTACAATAGTAATATGCGAGCACATACAGAAATGTTAAAAATAGGTGCACGTTGTCAAGAAAACACAAAATACAAATTGTCAAAATCAGTAGTACATGCGCAGAGAAATGTGTCACCAGGACAAACAAATGTCCAATGTTGTTGTAGGAGGCAATAAATAGAATGCATTCTTTTGTTTCTTTTTTGTATTTTGCATTAAGCGAAGCACTTTTAGATGCCAATTATACTGTAGAATGTATATTCAAAAAGTTGTGCATTTGATAAGCCAGCATTTGGAAACCGTAGTCAGTACGAGCCCTATCGATCTGGCAGTGTAGATTTCTGAAGCTATAGGTTGTATGTATATGCACGTATCTTTCTTTAATGTCTTGTTTCTTGTATCTAATAAGGTTCTTAATATGAGTGACTCACGTTTTCTTCGGTCAGCAAATTAAACTGACCGAATGACGATTAAATATTCTGGGTATTAGGTACATTCATAACTGCTCTACCACTGCCTTTTTTCTACACTATTAAAAACTTGCTTAGGTTCGTATATCAATAGCGGAACCCCGCACAAGCAAGCACAAATACACGTGAGAATGAACAATGACAAAATAAAGCTGTAAGCTTACAGTCAGGGGTATTGTATTTTACGCCTGCGCTGTTCCGATTTCCAAATAGGGCGCTTATTACTTGCAAACAAGCGTGCATTGAGTGAATGCAACAGCTCTTTCCCGTCGCTCTTTCTTTTTACGCGAACCTTGCCGATACATATATCGATCAGAACCTCCCGGTAAATCGACGACTGGCGTTTTTCTTCTTCATTATTATTCTTTCTTTAACGACATCGGATACTTCTAAGCGTAGTTAAGCAAGCCGACCATGTCATGGGCTTGTTGTGTTGACATGATGCGATACCTGCTGGCACGCGTACTATGTTATGTCTACCAAACCTTCGCGGGCACTTATACTCCGTTCCATACACGTAACAGTCAACGCCGTGGAAGCTACGCAAGAACTTCGGTCAAGAAAAGTTAGCACTCCGCGCGTTCTGTCCTCGCTTCGCTAAGCGCCAACAGCGTTCGCTCGCGCGAGCATGCACGTGAGGCTCCTCGCGACGGGTTGCGAACAAAAAACTCCCAAAATAAAAATGATCTAAGAGAACGCATTAGCAGCCGTATACCACAGTGTGTTTGTTTCTGCGCATTAAAGCTTGTTTTATTCAATACTGAGCCCATATATATATATATATATATATATATATATATATATATAACAGTTGCGCACAATTGCGGTAAAAAACAACATCGAACTGTATCCAAGTGCGACTGCAAGAAGTCTCGCTAGCCTCCGCAGCGTTGACTGCTATGTATGGAACGGGGTATATAGTGCGCGCCGACTTACAGAGCAGTCGCATTCACCCCTTTAAAGCGGCGTTTGATGGCGGCCTGGTGCTTCTCGTCGGCTTCCTGAAGCGCTTGTTGTGGCAGCGCCATGTTGCAGCTGCGAATAAGACGAGAGAATTCGCAGCGTTAACTATTGCGGCCCATATCGCGCAGTGATAGCCCTGTTGATTTCTTCCGTTACATGGATGTCCAGCACTGTTCTTCCTTTCGTCTGTCTCGTCTAATAACAGGGTGTCGCAGTTTGCTATAGTGCTACCCGGGTATCGAGACGAGTCGGCAACTGCCAGAAAAAAGCAGCGGCTCGTCAGGCATTGCTGCCTTCGGCGCACATGCTTACTCGCTGGATGTGTATTCTATGTAGTTTTTGAACAATGCGGCGCAAGCCCCGCTCTTCGAAGAGCCAAAAGAACACACTTACGTCGATTGGCGATCCGTACGGCTGCTCGTTCTTCTTCGTCGCGCTCCGGACGCTCACGCGCCGAATTGCCACGCGAGAGCACGAGGTGGTGCTTGATGATGATGATGATGATGATGATGATGACGATGATGCCTCAATCAATGGCACAACCCATGGTGGGGGGTAGGCCACGAACCGGGTGGTATTATGATCGAAATTTAAAATAAATTAGTTTAGAAGTAAATAACTAATAAAAATTAAAGGAAAATAAATGAATAATTGAAAATGAGAAACGAACGGATAATAAAAGAATTAAGTAATCTATACTAAGTTTTTCAGCCTTGCCTAGATAGGAATAGTAATATGAATTTAATAATAAATTAAATACAGTAAATGATAGACGTACATTTTGAATAATAATATTAATAATAATATAATTGTGATTTTGTGACATTACTTTTTGAATTTGCTAAATTTGTAATTCATTGAAGGATAAATAAATCAATCATGGAAAAATGGGAAAACATTAATAAGGGAGTATTTTTGTGTCACAAAGAAAATTATAAATGACTTGGCAAACATTCCCGTGGCTATATCCTAACATCGTTGTTCCAAGTGTGAGTATAACTGAACTGCTTATTGGCAGTCCTAGATTGCGAAGTGGGATTACCAAACATCGTTGTCGATGATTAGAAAACCGCCGGCACGATAATAAAAAGTGATCGATGGATTTTGACTCATTGTAGAGGTAGCATAATGGGAATGCCGCCAGACCACATCTGTGCAAGTAAAAAATTAGTTGTGGAATACGGCAACGCAGCCTTGTAAATGTTACTTCAAATTACCGGTTAGGACACCATTGTCGGTTCCAAGAATAATTTAGATGTATAAAAATCTATAGATTTTGCTAATGCGAGGCTTTTCTTGCCTTCGGTCAAAGAAAACTGCCTATATCTGGCTGCAGTGATATGCGCAGTTGCCGGCAGCAAAGATATCGCCGGACCTTTTAAAGAAGCTTGTGCTAAAGAATCAGCTATTTCATTAAGTTGGATGTCTCGGTGGCCTGATACGCATACTAAATGAACTAACCTTAAGTGGGGTGGAGCTAATGTATAAAACGTGTTCAAAGCTGTCGAATTTGTAGACGCGTTAAGCGCGCTGCATACAGAAAGGGAATCTGTGACGATAACAACGTTTTTAACATTTAGCGGTAACTTTCGCAATGCAAGAACTATTGCCAGAAGTTCGGCCTGAAATTCTGATGTGTAATCTGGCAGGCGAAGTGAAAAAGATCAATCGAGGGATGGTGAGTAAATTCCCACGCCTTCCTTCTCTTCACACGAGAAAGCATTCAGTCGCTATTACATTTATTGGGAAATGGGCCAAATAGTCTTGCAAAAGGGCATTCAAATATGTTGGTTGCAGCAGTTTTGCGTTATTTGGAAAAAAGTCTGCAAATTCTATTTTAAGGGACAATGTGAACCTATCAAACGGAATGATTTCTCATTTGCGAACATTTAAAGGTGCTAATTGTGCCTGCACAAATACAACCTGTGGGGTATGTAACCGTGGCCACGTGTTCTCAAAAAATAATTTAGTTCACTAATAAATACATATTTTGTACGTCTAAGAGGAGATTCATAAGTCCTTAAGTAGGATTGAACCGTAAGCATGCGGAATCTCGTAGGAAGAGAAGGTAATCGCGCTTCCTGGTATAACACGTCATTAGCAACGAATTTAGGCAGACCTAAATATAATCGAAGAGCTTCTCTTTCTAAAAGAACAAGTGGTATTATTTTACATTTTGCACTTCCGGAAAACAAAACACAGCCAAATTCTAGAATCGGTCGTACATACATACGGTAGATCATAATTAATGTGTCACTTCGCATACCAGAACGCCGGTTACTGATTCTACGTAATAAACCTACAGCTCATGTCCCTTTCGTTGCAATATTTTCCATGTGAGAACGCCAGTTAAGTTTTCATCATATGTGATAGCCAGGCACTTAAGCGACTCTACCTGTGGGATGGTTCTGTGATCATATAGTAATGATAAATGTATTGGCCCGGAAAGCGGAAAGACCAAGACTGCACATTTGTTTACGATTAGTGACAGGTGAAGGGTGTGAAGCCACTTCTCTAGTGTGAGCGGAGGAAGCGGGCAGAAAGGTTGAAAAACGTTTAATTGGCAAAATTACAAACTGCGTTCATTGTCTGAGGCTGAAAAAACTCCGGCTCCCCGCTCTTCTCTCGCAAAACGTCCAACGACTCTCAAGGTTGCTTGACCTCGTCTCTGAATAAAGCTATGTTTAGAGCTGAAGCTCACATCCCACCCCACTTAGAAGTCCAAGTCCACTTGGAAAAGAAAAGCTAGTTTTGCATTGACAAGTCACATAGTCTTGTAGATGGGTGGGCAGTCTGGGCTGTCTGACTGGGCACTGATCGTTCAGCGTCAAAGCAGATGCAGTTTCTGCACTACGTGACACCGGGCGAGAAGTCTTCAAAGGTGGATGGTGCATTCTTCAACCCAAAAGGCATTTGCGTCCATTTGAAAGTACCCTGTTGCCTGATGAATGTGGTTTTCTCCTGGTCTTCCTCTTTCACTCTGACTTGCCAGTATGCACAGCACAAATCCAAGACCGCAAACAGGGAGCTGCCAGCAAGGTCATCAAAAATGTCGTCAGCCCGGGGAAGTGGCAGCAGAACATTCACTGTCATATGGTTCAGAGGTATGTAATTCACACACAGCCTCTTTTTGTTGTTTTGCGTCACTACCACCGCTGGAAAGCCCCATGGGCCATAGGATGGTCGGATGATGTCAATCTCAAGAAGAGTCGCTGTCTGACGCTCGACAAATTGTCTATCACTGGTTGTGTAACGGTACGGCTGTCGACCGTAGGGCTTGGCGTCAGGCACCAGCTCGATCTCGTGTTCGATGCCTTCATAGAGACCGATGTCTTCAGGGCTTGTGCTGAAAAGACCAGCATGACGTTGTACAATGCGCTTTACGGCTGCTTGTTCTTCATGATTGAGCTGAGCTCCAAGGCAGATGTCATTCAGGGGATCATCAGGGACGTTAGCAAGTGGGTCTGAAGGCAATGGGCTGGAAGAGCTTGTCTGTAGTGGGCTTGTGGGGCATGCTATTTCCAGTTGAACTAGGGCCGCCTTGTTGAGCTGGCCCCACAAGGGTTCATTGTCGTCTGGCTCGTACTCGAATTGAAGTGGCTCTACCGTGGGCTGCGAGGGATCAAAACGTGACAATGCAGATGTTGTCAAAATTACTGCATTTGACATTCTTGGCAATAGTTTCTCTTTGCACTGCACGACAACGTTGGTAGATGGCTGGCAGATCACAGGCAGCTTCAGAGGTTTGAAGTGGAGTTCAGCTTGAGCTGCGTCAAACCAATCCAATCCCAGAATGAGGGGAAGGGCGTTCCGTTCAAGGATGGCTGCTTCGACAACTGCGGAAAGAGGCCCAATATTGATCCTCAAAAAGACAGATCCTTCCGGCATGACTGGGCTTCCGCCGACGACAAGCAAAGGTGGCTTGGTCCACGGTTCGATGTTGAGGTTTGATGCTAAGCTTGCTGCAAGAATGGTGACGTTTGAACCGCTGTCTGGGAAAGCACTGATCTCTCCCAGTCCTTTGACATGAGCAGTAGCCACGGCACATCTGAACTTGAATCCATACAGGGTGTCATCGACACGGCCAACACAGGCTGTTGGTGCTTTGGGGACTGTCGGCTTGTTCTCACCCGAAGGTTGCTTTGGTGTAGTACATTTACTTGCTAGGTGACCCTTCTCTTGACAGTTGTAGCACACCGCATCTTTCAAGTCTTGTCCTTTTCTGTATGCTGGGGCACCATACTTAGCTGAAATGGCTTCGTACCTCGACTCTTGGTCCGCAGGTGGTAGGCTGTTAATACGAGGAGGCGGTGTCATGCGTGTGGTATGCTGGAACGTAGATGGTCGAGCAGTCTGTGAGGAGTTCACAGTACTGTCAGTTCTGGCAGTAGCACTCTGGAGCTGGGGGCGTCCTGGCTGTCTTGCGAATTGCTCTGCTGGCTGTGGAGATCGTATCAGGCGGGCGTGGTCCACTGCTCTATCCACTTCGGATACAATGCTGAGGAAGTCGTCCACGGTACGGGGTCGCTGAACAGCGATGGATGTGGCTACCTGGTCGTCACGAATGCCTTGAACGAGGTATTCGATGCGTTCCTTGTCAGTAATGGGAACTGGACAACGTGACATGGTCTTGAGCTTTGCAAAGGTGTACTGCTGCAGGCTCTCTCCGGCTTTTTGTGTGAGGGCTGTGACCTTCTGTTGCCACTGTGTCATGGAAAGTTGCTCGCCGAATTGTTCTTGGAGTCCGGCCTTCCAGATGGTCCATGTGGTAAGCTGTCGCCCTGTTGAGGCATGCCAGTCTGCTGCGACTCCACGCAGCTTTCCTTGCGCAATGGCGAGGAGAGTTGAGTCTTCCCATGGTGCAAGTCGTTGAATGCGCTCGAGCTCTTCGATCCAGTGCGTGAAAGTAGGGGTGCCACTTCCGTTGAAGGTAGGCAGCGAAGCTGAGAGGTCTGGTAGCGTTGTCACGTGCACTGGGTTCGCGTGACTTGCTATCGTGGTCATCATAATGGCCATGTTCTGATGAAGAAAAGCTGCCATGCGCTGCATGTTCTCTGCTGGGTCTGACGTGAAGGCTCGCATGGCTGGGAATGACGTCGTATGCACTGGCATGGTCGGGAACGACGTTGAAATTTCGGGCACGCATGGCGCGGGTTCGTCGTTTGGCGGTGGGTCTTTCGCGGTATCAACCAAAAGTCGGTCGATTAGTTCCTCCTTGTTGCCGGTTGTGGAGAGGTTTCGGCGTTGCAGCTCAGTTTTAATCAATTGTGCATTCAACGTGGTGAGGTCTTCTGCGGTGGCAACAGGCCAGTTGATGAACGACATCGTTGTTGACACGCCGGGCTGGGTAGGCTTAGGAATGGTTTGGCGTTCAACAGCGCTCAGTCGAGGGCACGGCGGCTTACTTGGCGGGAGAAGTGGCTGTGGCAGGTTGCGGATGTCGACTGCGCCATGTGTGAGCGGAGGAAGCGGGCAGAAAGGTTGAAAAACGTTTAATTGACAAAATTACAAACTGCGTTCATTGTCTGATGCTGAAAAAACTCTGACTCCCCGCTCTTTTCTCGCAAAACGTCCAACGACTCTCAAGGTTGCTTGACCTCGTCTCTGAGTAAAGCTATGTTTAGAGCTGAAGCTCACACTAGAATACATAGGTACGTTTGCAAGGACATGTAAAGGGAACTGATGTCTCCTATTGTCGCGAAAAATGCGATGTCGTCGGCATAGACATGGAGATGAACTTCCCGGCGCAGTGGAATTCTTCTTCTTTCTGGGGTTTTACGTGCCAAAGCCAGTTCTGATTATGAGGAATGCCGTAGTGGAGGGCTCCGGATTGATTTTGACCACCTGGGGTTCTTTAACGTGCTCTACAACGCAAGCACACGGGCGTTTTTGCATTTCGCCTCCATCGAAATGCGGCCGCCGCGGCCGGGATTCGATCCCGCGATCTCGTACTCAGCAGCGCAACGCCTTAGATGACTGGGCCACCGCGGCGGGTCCGGCGAAGTTAAATTGAACTCATCAATTGGTTAAAAAGTGCAGGAGACAGAACAGCCCCCAGGGGGGGGGGGGTCACCCGTCTTGTCTGATCGAACTTTGTTCAAGAAAAGCCGTTTTGAAAACAATAAAATTTTCTGTTTCCTAGAAATGCAAAAATCTATGTCGTTATACATATCGGAAAATTTTAGGACTCGAACATGTCCAGTAGTAGTGGGCACTCGCCACTGTCATAAGCTTTCGCCACGTCAAGAGTCACCAAAGCACTCAATTTGTTTCTATTCCGAGCAAGTCGGACACGGATTTCCAAGTCTACATGCGCACACCAAATGGAGAGACCAGGTCGGAATCCTATTTGACTTGGGCTCAGTAACTAATTTTGAGATATATGATCCATCATGCGATCATATAGAACTCTTTCAATGTTTTACCATATTTGACGTAAGAGAAATCTGCCGAATATTGTCAAGATTGTAGCCAGCTGCTTCTTTTTTAAGTAGCGGAATTATTTTGGCTGTCCTCTATTCTTGAGGAATCCAAGCATTTTTTTAGAGAATAATTCAGTGTGTTCAGAAGTTGCTCAGCTGACATTGCAAACAAAATTTTTAGCATGGCATTGGAAATGCCGTCAGGACCTGGGGCTGAGGCAGGCAAAGATCTAACGATATTGGAAAGATCTGGCACTGTGACTTCCACAAAGTCATCCGCGATAGGAGGTCTTAATGGCCCATTTGGCAAACATGATGTTAAGCGTTGTGCTAAGACCTTTCCTATGAATTCTAATGAAGCAGATATCGCGCGTGGTGCAAGAATTACTGACCCAATATTTGCTGGTGTTGGTATGAACTTTTGATACCGAAGGAACCTGAACAGAGCTTTTTTGTTGTTAGGCTTAGAGAGGAATGTATGATGTGTTTCATCATATTCGTCTTTTGCATGTGATACTGTTGTCTTGAATGTGGCAGTTGCAAACGTATAATCACTCCAGTTATTCGGAGACTGATTGTAAAGTACTTTTTTCCAAGTGGCTTTTCGTCGTCTATAATCCCGCGTGCACTCCGAATTTCACCAAGGAGAGTGAGTACTTTTATCTTTGGTAACATTAAACTGAGACCATTTATAGGAACTTTTTATTACAGCGTAACTGCTCATGGCTTTGATGTCATCCGGCACCGTTATCTGGGAGTTGAGGGTGGCTTTTAGGATAGTCTGAAATTTCTGGTAATTGAAAAAATTGCGCGCCGGAGATTCTAAAGAAGTAAGAGAGCAGACAATATCAAACCGAGTGGGTAGATGGTCACTGTTTGAGGCAGAGTCGCTGTAGACAAGGAAGTGACGGACATCCCCGAACTGGCAAATGTTAGATCCAATGCTGATTTATAAAGGCCTCGAATAAACGTAACTGCTTTCGTGTTAAAGCAACAAAAATTTTGATTAATTGCCCAGTCCGACAATCTCCCCATGAGTCTGTTCTGAAACCCCAAGCCACATGATGCGAATTAAAGTTTCCCGCTATCACAATTTCTTTCCTACAAGATTTTACAACGGTATCAAGGTATCTAATGTCTTGAACACCTGGGGGAAAATATACATTAACTAAAAAAAAAACGGGGAACAACCAGGAATAGTTACATCTATTGCTAGTATCTCGCACTCCGTAGACACATACTGATATGGTATTTTTACTTTGTGGCATATTTTAGTTGTTATCAAGAAAGCAAGTCCTCCGCCTCTCGATGGACGGTCCAATCGAAATAAACGATAGTTTCTTATGTGAAAATCTTGGCCATTTGAGAGCCAAGTCTCCTGCAAAATGTCGGCAGAAAATTGTGAACAAAAATATATTATCTCTGTAGCTGCAGAAATAATGGAACGGCAGTTCCACTGTAATACCTTTAAAACACCTATGATGAAATAATGCCTACTTTAGAAATCACTTGCTCTAAAATACCGTCTTTTAAAAAATCTCTCTTCGAAAGACTCTCTTTACCGTGTTTGGTGGGTTTTGATCGAGGGATAGAACTTAAGAATTAGGGTTAGCATCTGTCTTTGAAAGACTATCTTTAACAACTTTTTTGGGTTTTGGAGTGCGGGTCAGAGGTGGATGAATTATCATTAGGTGATATTGTGTGTTTAAGCGTCGGAAGACCCATTTCTACATCCTGGTTGTTTTCCGACGCTGATCCAGAGAAGCATCCGTTGTCGGTCTGCTGAGTTGAAGTGGATTGGCTTGTCTTTTCAGCGTTTTCTGCAATGACTGGCGAGGCATCTATTAGCCGCCCAGCGTTCGATGTCAGGGCATGTGTAGGAGTCTGTAAGCTAGTGTTAGAACTCGCTACAGAACTGAAAAGCTGAATCATTTGAGCTGTCATCACATAAGCTAGAGTCTCCGACAGCTTTGATGCTAGTCGTTCCGTAGCTTTTGACATCGCTTTTTTCGCTATCCCAATAGCATCGGAAACATTTGTTGCCATTTGCAACCATTTGTTGACGGGCTGTCACTCCTGCATATCCCTTAGACCTTCCCCGTACCTCAGCAACAGCATCACGGCGTGAGCAACGTCTCCTTTCAATTACTTCTATAATTTGAAGTTCCTGTGTTTTCGTAGGACAATTCGAGTAGTTAGCGGGGTGACCACCACTGCAGAAACAGCATTTCTCTTCTTCGGACGAGCAATCACTGAAATTATGGTTGTCACCGCAATTAGGGCAACGTGGCGCAGATCTGCAGCCCCTCACGTTGTGACCGAATCGCCAACAGTTGGCGCATTGTAGAATGCGTGGAGCCAGAGCTTCAACCTTATAAATTAGGAGCCAGACCTTGATTTCTGTCGGATGCATCGTCCCAGCACATGTGATTATCATTGACTCAGTTGGAGTCTTCTTATCAATCACTCGGCTACACCGGTAAACGGAGATGACACCAGCCACAGAAAACATTTCTAAAATCTCTTCCGGGGTTAAACTGACGTCTACACCTCGTACAATGCCTTTAGAGCATGCAAGATGCGGTGGGACAAAACATCTCACCGGATGTGAAGGGAATGTTGAGCAATCGAGCAGCTCCTTGGCAAAGTTGTGGTCTGGCGATCAGCATAACATACCTCTCTTGCCGAACTGGCGGACCTCAGTGATCTGTCGGTAGTGAGTTGACGCCTTCCGCAACTCCACCTGAATCGTCTTCGGGTTTTTCATGTTAATTATACCCCCGTCGGTAGGCACCATGGCCACGGGAACGTTGCCGGTTCCACTGCGGAGAAAAAACTCAAGCGGTAGCTCCTGGGGAGCCACCGAGGCTGACCACGGGGAAGCCCCGAGGCCAGGTGATGAGACAGACATGAAGCAAGGCTGAGTAACTCAAAAACACATAAGAATTCTTCAAACGGAAATAAAAAGAGTAACGTAAGATCAAGGTGAACAAAGAAAATACCACCCGATACTTGACCTAAGCCCCCAAAGCAGGAGATGCTATTACAGGGATCAAACGCAGGAACGTAGGAATCGAACGCCTCCTCGTGCCTGAGGCCTAAAGACGCTAAAGTGAGACAGGGCGCTGCCGATGATGCAACCGCTCCTTGCGCTGCGATGACGGCTGGAACTTGATGATGATGATGATGATGATGATGATGATGATGATGATGATGATGATGATGATGATATCCTCAGCACATGGCTCGTACCCACTCCGGGGGATTGGCCAAGAATTGGGCACCTGAACTTTTAGGTACGGTTTTTGAAACTACTGTTACAGTGCAATTTAGTAATCAGAACAGACAGAATAATTTTCCTATACTGCACTTTTTATAATATAAATGTCATGCTATATCTCTAGGTGTGAAAGTATGTATTTAAAATTTTATTCGTTTAGTTGATTGAATGAAATTACAAACGGCATCAAACACGTCCCTGTGGCTAAAGCCGAATACCGAGGCACCGAAAGAGAGTACTATTTCTGATGTTAAATTTACCCCTAATTTAGCGAGCGGAATTTCAAGAAGTCTTTTTCTTTGTAATTTATACCGGCGACATATTAAAAAGTAGTGTTCTATGGTTTCTATTTCTAGACAGAATGGACACAGCGGCGATATCGCCAGACCAGCCCTGTGTAAATATAGGTTTAATGGTGGGACACGGCAGCGTAATTTTGTGATTATTACTTCCGATTGTCTTGATGGACACCAATGTATTTTCCACGGAAATTTTAGGTGTTGAAATTCAGTCCATGATGTTATTGTTTCAATTATGTCTCTACGAATTGAAAAATTCCGATATCTGATCGCGGTTATTTGTGCCACCACTGGAAGGACCGATATTATTGGTCCATTCAGGGATGCTCGCGCTAATGAATCGGCCATTTCATTTAAATGTAATCCGCAGTGTCCTGGTACCCATAATAATTTTACAAGATTCAGCTGGGGGGGAACTAATGTTAGAAACGTCTTTAGAGCCGGCGAATTTGTTGAAGCTGTAAGCGCAGAGCAGACAGAAAGGGAATCTGTTATAATTACCGCGCTGGATTCATGTAAAGGGAGTTTACGCAGTGCAAGAATCATTGCTAAGAGCTCAGCTTCAAATACGGGAGTAAAATCTGGCAGTCTCAAGGAGAATGACCAGCCAAGTGACATCGAGAAAATGCCCACACCCGCCTTATCGTCGTTCACAGAAGCGTCAGTGGCAATTATGTTAATTGTGTGTACGTGTGCAAGGTAATCTTGCAATAAATTATTTAATAACCTGACTGAATGAAACTTAGGGTTCTGTGGGAAAATTTCATCGAATTCAATCTTTAAATTCTGATTTGAGTCATACGATGGAATAACGTCTCGAATTTTTACATTTAAACTGTCTAATTGTTTTTGTACTAAAATAATCTGTGGGGTGTGAAAACGTGGCCAATGAGCTAGAAAGAAGGAGTTTGGATCGTTTATAAATACATACTCGGATCGTCTAATTGAAAACTGTAAAATTTTAGAAATGTTTGTATCGTTAAGATGCGGAATCTGCTGGGCAATGTTGGTAGGCGCGCTTCCTGATAAAGAACATTGTTTGCTACAAACCTAGGGAGTCCCAGGCACAGGCGCAGGGCTTCACGCTCCAAAAGGACCAGAGGCTTAGTTTTATAAGCAGGGCTTCCTGAGAATAATACACAGCCGAATTCCAATATTGGACGCATGTACATTTTGTATATCATTATGAGGGCGTCCCTGCGTAGCCCATACTTTCGGTTGCTCAGTCTGCGTAGTAAACCTAAAGCACGCTGTGCTTTAGATGCTACATTTTCTATATGTGGACTCCAGTTGAGTTTTGCATCATAAACGATACCTAAATATTTAAGAGTCTCAACCTGGGGAATTGGTTCTTGATTGTAAACTATAGAGACTGAAACCGGATCCGTTAGTGGGAACACCAATATTGCGCTTTTACTTACATTTAATGTCATGCAAATTGATTGAAGCCATACCTCAAGCACACTCAAGTATCTCTGCAATTTTTGGTATAAAGAATATATGTCGTTATCGGCCGCGAAGAATGCAATATCATCTGCATAAACGTAAACTTGCACGTCCTGATTGGCTGGAATGGAGCTCATTAATATGTTAAATAATATTGGAGATAAGACTGCTCCTTGGGGGACACCACGAGTCTGTTTGAATTTAGAGGAAGAGCAGCCATCCTTAAAGCAATAAAATTCTCTTGATCTCAAAAATTCTGCCAACCACGCAATAATATATTTTGGGACATTATGATTCCGTAGTACATTCAGTAAAACTGTATGTTCCACGGAGTCATATGCTTTAGCTATGTCTAATGCCACTAAAGCAGAATATTGTCTTCTTTTTCTAGCGAGTTGTATGCGGCTCTCTAAATCAGCATGGGCACACCATATAGAACAGTCAGCTCTGAAGCCTATTTGATTTGGATTCAATATTAAATTATCCGACATCCAGACAGTAATTCTGTAATGTAGAATCCTCTCTATGATTTTGACCATATTAGAAGTAAGAGAGATAGGTCTAATATTTTCTATGGTGTAACCTAATCCTTGTTTTTTAGGTATCGGGAATACTTTAGCTAGTTTCCAATCGTATGGTATCCAGGCGTTGTTTAGAGAATAGTTTATAATGCTTAGGAAGTCACAAGGAGATATTTCGAATAAAATTTTTATCATATGCACTGTAATTCCATCAGGACCTGGAGCTGACAAGGGTAAGTTTTGAATTACTTGAGCTAATTCAGGCACAGTAACTTCGTTGAAGTCTGACGTTAGGGCTGGTTTTTGCAAGTTTTGTGACATAGACGACACGAATCTACGCTCAAGGCCTTTTGCAATCTGTTCTAGTGATTTTATCATTTCATCTGATGATAGAGTTACAAAATCAATATTAATTGGTGGTGGCAGAATTTTTCGATTTCGCATATATCTAAACAGCGCCTTTTTGTTTTTGGGATTTGAAAGGAAATCATAGTGTTTCCTATCATAATCTTCTTTAGATTTAGCTACTGTGCGTTTAAATACAGCAGCGTAAAATTTGTAATCAGCCCAATTTTGGGGGGACTGGTTATAAAGTAGTTTCTTCCAAGCTGCTTTTCTTCGTCTGTAGTCGCGTGTACAGTCTGGATTCCACCAAGGACTATGAGAGGCTCTCTTGGCAGACTCAACAATAAATTCAGCTTCTTTGTATGATCGTTTGATTATAGCACAAATTTTCATAGGTTGCGTTTCTTCGCGCTCTTCAGAATGGTGAGCCAAATGTGCTTTTAAATCATTTCTAAATTTATTGTAGTTTACGAATACTCGGATCTGAGAGCACGATGGTATTAACGGGCAAGCAATTTCAAATATTATTGGACAGTGATCACTGTTGGTGGCACAGTCCAAGGCTGCCCAAGATGAACTAGTGAGAGATGAACTTATGAAACTTAAATCTAAGGCTGAGCGCGACCGATTGCAAATAAATGTAGGAATTCTGGTGTTGAGGCAAGTCATATGGTTATCTATTGACCAATCCCACAAACGTTTGCCACATTGATCTGTTCGGAAACCCCAACACGTGTGATGGGAGTTGAAATCTCCCACAAGGATTTTATCCTTGCACCATGACGACACCGCGGAATCCAAACATCGAGTGTCTTGCACACCCGCAGGGAAGTATACATTTACTAAAGTGAATGGTAGGCAGCCCGGTAAGGTTACATCTAAGGCAAAAATTTCACTTTCAGGGGACATATGTTTATATGAAATCTTCACCTTAAGACTAACTTTATTACTAATGAAAAATGCTAAGCCTCCGCCTTTCGAAGGACGGTCTAATCGGAAAGATCGGAAGTTATTTATATGAAAAGATTGATGTGTTGAAAGCCATGTTTCTTGCAGTGCAATAACATCCGGGGAGAATTTCGATGCCAAATACAATAAATCTGTTACGGCAGCGTGAATGGATCGGCAATTCCAATGAAGAATTTTGAGGAATCCTATGGTTGCGAAAGGATTGACTCAGTAACTGCTTTATTTAAAATGCTGTCTTTTAAGAAATCGTTCTTTGTAATGTTGTCTTTGAGGTATTTTTTCGTCTTTGAGTGAATAAGTGAAGTGGATGTTTTCGACAAAGGGGATCTAGATCGCTTTAGCGATCGTGGGTCCATGTCCATTTCATCTGAGCTTTCTGCATCCACATTGATGCCTTCACTGTGGTTCTTGCTTACATCAACAGATGGACCAGCAATTTGATCATCTTGGGACGTGAGTTTAGGCGCTACCTCTTCATTTGATGTTCCTGGACACTCAGTAGTTTGCGAAGTCATGCTAATAGCTGCTGTTGTGCCGAATATCTGCGCCATCTGGTTAGTTAGGATTTGTGACAAGGACTCACAAAGGTTTCCAGCTAGTCGCTCCATGGCCTTCTCCATTGCCCTTTCGACTGCATCAGCAATAGCAATTGACAGAGACGCTTCCGTGGCGATTGTATGACGGGCTGTGACAGCTGCGTATCCCTGTGTTCTAGCCTGCATTTCAGATATGGCTTCTTGACGAGAACAACGTCTTCGTTCAATGATTTCAAGAACTTGTATTTCTCGTGCCCTTGCCGAGCAATTCATATCATCAGCAGAGTGACCTTCATTGCAGAGGCAGCACTTTTCTTCCTTGCTGGTGCACTCGCTGGAATTGTGTTCCTCCCCACAAACTCGGCACCTAGGAGCAGACCTACATCCTCTCATAGTGTGTCCATAGCGCCAACACTTGACACATTGGAGAGGACGAGGGGATAGAGGTTCCACTCGATAGATTAGGGGCCATGCCTTAATTTCTGTTGGTCTATCTGTTCCTGCAAAAGTTACAATGACCGATTCAGTAGGAATTTTGCTCTTGTCTACCACACGTCCGCATCGATAGACTGAAATTGCACCTGCTGGAGAAAACATCTCTAATATTTCTGTTGGTGTCATGTTAACATCAACACCACGCACCAGCCCTTTCACACACGCCAAGTGAGGTGGAATGAATGCCCTTACCGGATTTGAAGCAAACGTGGAACACTGAAGAAGGTCTTGTACACAGGGCTGGTCTGGGGAAAAGCATAGAACACCTCCTCTGCCAAACTGGCGGACCTCTGTGATATTCAGGAAATGGGCTGTCGCCGATCGCAGTTCCGCCTGAATCGCTTTCGGATTCTTCATCCGTATGAAGCCATCATTGGTTGGGACTATAGCCACGGGAACTGATCTGACGCCGTTGCGCAGAAACAAATCCACAGGTAAATCCTGCGAGGGTATAGAGGCGGACCAGGGGGAAGCCCCTGGCCCTGGTGACGAAAATGACATCTGTCTGGTCTGATTGGCAAAAAAGCACTTATTAGACAACAAGTACTCTACTAAAACGGTTAACAATCAAAATAGAGTCAGAAACTACTCAATCCTTGGCCGCAACCCCCAGAGCCGAACACGCAGCACCGACTGGCCGAGGCTGAGGACTCAAGAACCGGAGAATCCTGGTAGTTGTGCGATCAGAATCGCCAGGAACGAATCCTGGAACGAATCCAGGAACGAATCGCTGGAACTTTCAAACGAAGCTTCTTCTACTTCTCCCATGTTGTTGTAGCCTACGATGCGGCCATGATGTTGAGCTTCTTCTTCTTCTTGTTGTTCTGCGGACGCCAAGCGCACTGTCCACTACAGCCTCAATCGCACACTAAAAAAAATTACGTGTCTGATGGCGGGATTTTAACCAGTGTCCCCAGCATAGAAACAGGACACACACGCACGCATGGTAGGTTAGAACAAGAAACTTACAAGTGCTTCCCATGTGTAAGCTAGCACATTGAGACGCTTGGCGCGTGCGTCGCATCCCATAGCAGCAATTTACTTATAAACCAATGAGACAGTGCCCCTTTCCCCTATTCTACCCTAATGGCAGCTCGCGCGTTGAGCCGTGCTCCCTCAAGGGCTGCAGAAGATAGCGCCAACCTTTCCCTTTCCCTCAAGAACCACTTATCGAGACGCTATGTGACATTTCAACGCCTTCAGGATCGGCTCGGGTTGGCGGCAGAAAGGATGTGCCCTGCGATGCGCGTTACGTAACAATATTGCACGTGACAAAAGCGAAACACGTTTCCCACGAAGTTGAAGCACAACTTGCTCTTCTCGCTGTCATGCCGGCGCTAAGTGCGAGATGAAGCCGTGCAACAGCCGCACAAAATTTTTATCTACTGTTTGGCTACGACCCACCGTTGCCCATGGCCACCATATACTCCATCCTCACGCAGACACATCATCTGCCTATGCTCGTGATGCTCTTGCCCGTGCTGACATCGCCTGCCAGGGCCGGTATTTTGTAGCGATGCCTTAAGCCTTATTCTATACTAGTCTTATCATCCACCGCTCACGGCCGGCTGATCCCGTTGATAGCGTGAGCGGACCGTTGCTCTGACCACTGACCAAGCGCGAAAAGCGCGAAAAGCGCGAAAAGGCATTATCATCGGAAAGGCATCGCTACAAAATACCGGCTCAGATTGCCCGCGATCGCTTATCGGCTTCACAGGTCAATCAAAAATGTCTCTATGACCGCCGATACCGGGAAGTGAACTTCCCTCCAGGATCGCTCGTCTTGTGGTTCCCGTCACTTCACGTTGGCATATGCGAAAAATTCCACTCACGTTATGCTGACCCTTACCGCGTCATACGCAAAGTCACTAATGTGACCTATGAGATCGCCCCGCTAAATCCCAAGTGAGCCTCTGCAACAATCGCGAGTGACATAGTCCATGTCACGCCTTAAACCGTACCACTCTCGGCCCGAGCCTATAATTGCACCGGGACGGTGCTTCTGCCGCCGTCGGGTAATATGTCACGAGCGGCGATCCTGTGGTCAGTGCTTGGACGACGACGAGGAGGTGGCTATCTGGGGTGCACGCGCTCACCTTACCATTGCTGCAGCGTTGTGCGCCTTGCCTTGTAAATATATCTATTGTATATAGAACCTCCCCGTAACAATATTGACGATCTAAATCAAAAATTCGCAACCAAATTTCACTAACTTTTTCTTTTGAATGCAACAAACTTCATCAAAGTTGGTGCAGTGGTTGCCAAGAAAAACGATTTTTCCTTTGCCATATATTTAGATATAGGAGAACCATTGCTGCAGCGTTGTGCGCCTTGCCTTGTAAATATATCTATTGTATATAGAACCTCCCCGTAACAATATTGACGATCTAAATCAAAAATTCGCAACCAAATTTCACTAACTTTTTCTTTTGAATGCAACAAACTTCATCAAAGTTGGTGCAGTGGTTGCCAAGAAAAACGATTTTTCCTTTGCCATATATTTAGATATAGGAGACCCCGAGCTCAAGCTTTCTCTTAATAGTCATCTGCTTTTGCTTGCGTTTCCTCTCTCGAAAAATCTGCGCTCACTACTTCCCTGTCAAGAATGCGATGTCACGCTGATAATTAACGCGCATGCCGTTCGTGATGGAAGTACCGGGCGCGCAGCATTAAAGGAAAGGCGCGCAAGATATAGATGACGGTTATCGTTGTGGGACAAAGATACACTAAAAAAGGTGTAAACTGTAGAGTGCATGCAGTCTTTCCAGTGGTGGGATCGTTCTCATAAATTTCTTGCAAGTACGCAGGGAATAATAAATGGCAAAGTATTACTAAATGTTCTGCAATGATGCATATTCCAATACAAATGCATTTGTTTCCAAATAGTAGGGATCTGCAATGCAGAATAGCCCTTTTTCATAGCCAATGCGTCGTGCGTCGGAGACGTGAAACCCTCCACACATGGACCCGCCCATCGTTTTTACCGTCGGCGATATATGCACGTTGTTCACGGATAGTTATTGCTATGAAAAGTAATGAATGAAAATCGGGATGCTGTCAGTATATATTACGTAATGTTTTTTTTTTTTTTTTTTTTTCGAAGCGTCACATGCTCAAAGGAAGCAGGGTGGTCATGCAGGAGGATTTTTCAGCCAAAACTCGTCGTATTAGAGGAAAACTAACTATAATTATGCCAAAGAACTGACCGGCCCTTTCAAACTGCGGTATAACAAATTAATTGCTAATGAAAAAATGCTACGGCTATGATTACAGCGCTGACGCAGTATATGAAGACCATCCAGACGCGCAACCAATGCCGCCAACTTCTCCCCGCGGCACCTTCGTTCTGGTCGCGCACTTGCTTCCTCGGGAAGCTAGGAGAAAGCCAGGGGTGGCGGCGCTTCCGCTAACAATAGCAACATCATTGTGCTCTCTACTAACGTCCGCAGCCTTTTGTCGAAGAGAGATTAGATGTGTGCAGTGATCAACGATTCTAACGCTGATATTGTCGCGTTAATAGAAACTTGGCTTCCTGATAAAATACCAAACGAAGAGCTGTTTTGCTGTGGAACAAAATACAAAATATTTCGCTGTGATAGACCTAATCTATGTGGCGGTGGTGTTCTTCTTGCTGTAAACGTGGAAGTTGAAAGCTACGTTGTTGTTATATAAAGTCTAGTTTGGAAGCAACATGGCGTTACCTCAACCGGGATTTTTTAAAAAATTGTCACTGGTGTGTGCTATCGCCTTCCTTCTGGGTGTTCCAATTTTTGTTACGACCTTCATGATTGCCTTAATCACGTGAAAATTTTGTTTCCCGGAGCGCCAGTCATTCTATCGGGTGATTTCAGCTTTCCTAACATTGTATGGTCAAATTCGTATACTCATATTTATCGCCTAATTCAGCTGAAGCGGACCATTTCCTTCACATCTGTTCTGATTTCAGTTTGACACAGCTAGTTCAATTTCCTACACGCGTTACAAATAATACATCTTCAATTCTTGACCTTGTTTTGACATCGTCGCCGGAAATTGTATCTTGTGTGGGTAATACCCCTAGTATCAGCGATCGCGAAATTATTCAAGCAAAGATTTCACTGCCATTCTCACGTGCGCCGTAAGCATCTTAAAACACTACGCGACTACAAAAAAGCGGATTTCGACGCGATTAACAATGAATTGTGCTCCTTTTTAGATGAGTTCTTGTCCGATTGCCTCGAACGATCTGTGCAAAGCAACTGGGACTTATTTAAAACGAAAATTTAATAAATAACCTTTAAATAGATTCCTATCAAGAAAGTTTTTCTAACCGTCTTTCTAACCGTGAGAAAAGGCTCTATCGCGCTGCCATCAAATCTCGGTGGGATAAACGTTTGTCAGCCTATAAATCTGCCACATCACAACCTACTTATCTGAAATGAAACCATCTAAATTTTTTTAATCGCACCCTTCCAACTATACTAAAAAATAACTCTAGACAATTTTGGAGTGTCGTACGGGGCAATGAGCGCAGCACAGCTTTGCTCACGACGGAAGGCCATCCCGTGTCTGTCGTAGAATGCGCGTCTGTCTTAAATGACGCATTTGTACAGGCTTTCTCTCGCCCAGTAGTTACCAATGCACAACATACCTTGCCATTACCTCATTATACTTACCCATCGCCGCCATATTTATTACTTCTGAGGGTATCCGTGCAGTCATTAAGAAACTGAAAAACTCATCATCATGTGGCGTTGACAGCATCAGTACGAAATTCTTGAAAAACACTATTGAATACTCTTCTATCATTCTGGTATGCATTTTTTCACAGTCGTTGCAGCTTTCTAGCTTTCCGGAAGACTGGCTGATAGGGAAGGTTGTGCCAGTTCACAAGTCTGGGGTAACACACAATCCATCAAATTTCCGTCCAATTTCACTCACATATGTTCCGTGTAAAGTTTTTGAACACATTATTTTCACTCATCTTGTTAATTTTCTTGAGTCGAACCACTTTTTTACACCCTCACAACATGGCTTCCGCAAGAATTTTTCTTGCAAAACACAGCTTCTGGTCTACATTATTTATACTTGATTCTACATTACCTACATTACCTACCTGATTATTTACCTACATTATTTACTTGATTATGGATTCACAATAGACTGTATTTTTTTTAGATTACTCTAAAACATTCGACACGGTTAGTCCTCATTTACTGCTTTTTAAGCTCGGCCAATTAAATCTATAGATCCTAATGTTCTTAACTGGATTAGAGCTTTCCTTTCTAACCTAACT
This sequence comes from Dermacentor silvarum, assembly GCF_013339745.2. NCBI lineage: Eukaryota > Metazoa > Arthropoda > Arachnida > Ixodida > Ixodidae > Dermacentor > Dermacentor silvarum. The sequence goes on from NW_023605529.1 coordinate 28,662, forward strand.
TAGTTTATTTCTGCTAATACTGTTGATTCCCCAGTCCAGCCAGTGCTATCGGGTGTTCCCCATGGGTCTGTATTGGGACCCTTACTTTCTTAATTTTTTATGAATGAGCTACCCGATAACATTTCATCAAAGGTTTGCCTATTTGCGGATGACTGTGTAATTTATCAGAAAATAACTAACCAAGACGATGCTGCCTTACTCCAGACCGATTTAAATATCATACTTGCCTGGTGTCAAACGTGGAACATGGAATTGAACATTTCAAAATGCAAATCAATGCACGTATCTCGCTCTTCATTAGCATCTCCGCACTATCATCTTGATAATACGTCTCTTGAGTCTGTTTCATCTGACAAATATCTCTGTGTTCATATTTGTAGTAACCCATCATGGAACCATCATGCATGTGAGGTACATTATCGGCAAAGCTAACCGATATCACTTGGGTACATTCGAAGAAACTTCTATATGACACCCCCATCACTTAAAAAGCTTCTCTACACGACTTACATTCGTCCGTCACTTGAATACGCATCATCTATCTGGGATCCCGGTGGTGCTACACTGATCAACGAACTTGAAAGAGTGCAGAATCGTTCCGTTCGCTTCATATTATCCAATTATGACCGCACAGCCAGTGTTAATTTACCATGATGAAGTCACTATACTTTACCTTCCAGAGCTTACAATTCGGCGTAAAATAGCCTGGCTCGGTCTTTTTCATAAAATTTACTATCACAGCAATCATCTTCGCGATCAGTTCATTAAATTCCCTCCGTTGATTTCATCTAGAATTGACCACCTCCAACAAGTTGATGTTCCTCGTTGTAGAACTGTGACCTATTCACATACATTTTTACCTCGAACCATCTCCGAATGGTATCAGCTGCAAGAAGCAGCTACTGCTATCACGGCGATACTTCGCGCTTTAAGGGTTTTTTGAACAACATGCTTAATATTGCTTAATTATTTTATATTTAATTTGTTCTTCTGTTTTAGCTTGTTGTTGTTTTAGTTTTGGATGTTCAAATTACTCTGATTTGTCTTAGCTGCAGCTGTTTCATTTTTGTATTAATTTGCCGATTATTCCTGCTCCTTATTATTGTATCAACTGTTTTTTTTTTGTTTTTTTTATTTCAATTTTGGTCTGTAATATGCCCCTGACTTCTGTAATGTACAAGCCCTGAGGGTAAAATAAATAAATAAATAAATAAATAAATAAATAAATAAATAAATAAATAAATAAATAAATAAATAAATAAACCGACACACTCTCTCACATGTTAGTTTTCTTCAGTAGCAAACAGCGCCCGTTCGACTCGCCGGCCGCGCGGAGTGCATCACGTCGCATCCGACGAATGTCACAAGGCACTGAGGCGGAGTAATTATGTACTTCCAAGACATTTGCCCAACGACACGTGCTTGACAGTCTGCAACCTGGTGAGCAGGGACAGGCTGGGTGAAAAGCGTGAATCAGTCGCTTAGATCGTTGACTGGGCAGAGCTCAAAACATCTCGAGTATTTTTGGAACGACGATACGCGAGCGGTGCAGCGGTCGGTTCATCGCACCGCATTACCCCACTCGTGGCCTCCAAGATTGGACGGCACGGTGACAGAGGCCATACTCTCAGTATGCGCAAGCGCCTCAGCAGCAAGCGAAACCGAAACTGTTACAACCTCTTTCTTTAACGCATTATTTTTTAATACTCCATATTACTTTGAGAATTGCGCTGGTACTTCTAGAAACATACAATGCTTAATCTCATGACTGCAGTAACAAAATTTAAAAGAAATAACAGTTGGGGAGGAGGAGAACAAGGAGCTGGCAACCACTTCCGAGACCGTACGTAATTTTTGTTTAGTTTTTCTCAACGCTCCTGTGTGCGGTAGCCGATCGTGAGCGTGGTGAAAGTTGTGCGTCGGGTGTGTGTAGTGAGTTTTTGTACTTCATCACTTATTTTCTCACAGTCGTAAGACACCGTGGAAATATTTCAGTGCGTCTCTGATCAGAGGGCACGTCAGCAGCACTCACTCAGTGCGCGAGCACTCCCGAGCCATCCGAGAGAACGCTACAAGTTCGCGCCATCGGTGATGTAAGCAGGTGAGACAAGCACGACCATGTATATTTCAGTCAGCAGTACGTCAACTGGTGACTCCGTGAACTGACGTACACCGGTGGTACGTGATCGTGTCAATCATTGTAGGGCCGGTTTATCGTGTTCGGAAACGCGGTCGTCCCTTCATAATACGCATTATGGGTAGCCTTTTTGTTTAGTTGATTCTGACGTGACCTGTTGCGGGGGTCTTGGATCCTTGAGTGATCCCTTTCTCTGCGGTGGTGTCAGTCGAGGTGGGAAGGGGGTTTCTTTCGCAATGTCGTTTCGTACGTTCTGTCAAAACCAGACCCGGGAAGCGGACGTTAGGTTTCACGTCTCTGAGACACTAATAATATCGTCTATTTCAGGCGCTGCGGCCTCTCTTCGCCCACACTTGGGAGCTGAGGTTGTCATCACAGGCGTGACAGCCGAAGGCGTGCGTGCGACGCTCTGCTCTTCGTGCCGGTAAGCGTTTTCCGCTTTTGTGTGACTCACACTGAACGGACGTTCAACGGCACTCTCCCTTTCTTGCGGTCCATGTGAGCGTCACGCTGAGATGCAAGCTTCGGAGAAACAGCGGAGCGCGCGGCTGGATGTTTGTCCGGTTGGAGAGGGAGCCCCGTGATAAGATCGTGCAGAGTTCGTTCACAGCTGCGCGGCAACAGGTTTAGTTGTTTGGGTTTCATGCGTCGTGCTTGAAATACTGGCCGTTCGCGGGACGTCTAGCCTGTGATCAGTCCTTGACCCGACCTAGCGCCGGAGCGAACGGGTGGCAGAAGCCTCGAATTGCCGGGCGGAGACTCCGTTGGCCCTTCGCAGCATGCAACGCCATAAAGCATACGCGTTTTGAGGTTGCTTTCTCGGTTTTTCCTTTGAATCCTTACTCGTACACGTAAAGGTGTTATGAGTGATCGACTTAGTGGTGTTTGTTTTTTACTTTAGAGTGCGATGATGTTAGCGTCCGGACCCTATCTTTGCATTGCTGCTCACGACACTCACCTGATGTGAATATGGGCCCAGATAGCTGGCACGTGATGCCACCACAGCACTTTGTCTGTACGATTTGTAGCACTTTTTACGCAGTTGCCGACAAAGATAAGTGACGAGCTCGCGGCATTCAACAGTGGCAGGTGCTCCGGAAGCCACACAGATACATTGCTGTTGTGTAATGTCCGAAATGAAACTGCTTATTTATCTTCTCCATGGCAAAATCACCAGACTTATGTGAAACCCTGTTATTCAATCGTGGTTAACTTATGTATTGGAAGGATTGCTGAACATGATCGAACAGGTGATTTTGTGCTCCTGCTATTTGAAAGGGAAGCCTTACAGAGCAGCATTCTCAAGGAGCAGGCAAGTTTAGCTTGCTCCTCTATCTGCTTTTGCTACAGAAGTTTCACATTTTCGTAGTTAAGCTTTTGCTCTTGTCAGCCATCATCTAATTATACCATGCACTCTATTTCTTGAAATGATGCCGGTGGTGGCAAAGACAGCAGCTTTTGTATGTTATATCACTTTATTGCTAAGTCACTCCTGTATGCTTGTTGTACCTTTTGTCTTGTCTCATAATAACTATGCAGCACTTTTTGACATTGACATGATTCCAACTGGACCAAGCACAATCCAGAAGAGTAGCCAGACAGCGCTTGTGTAGACCATTTCTCTGCCCGCTTTCTGTGTCTTTTTCATGCTCTGATTTCACTGTTCCAACCGTTTTGGTTTTAGTGATGTTTCATTTTACAGCTTTGAGTTGTGTATTTTTAGGGCATCAGGAGTAGTAAATTTTGACATCTTTAGATCATATCTTTCAAGTCCCTTTGAGTTTCGTCTTAGTGGTACATTATTTTTACAAAATTCTGACAGGACACATGAAGACACTCAACATAATATGTTCACATATGGTTACTTATAAGCATTCAGCAACTCATGTCAATTTGCACCTGGAAGAGCATAAAATTACTGCTGTGTGGTGGCTATGAGAGCACAGCGTAGAACAGTGCTGGGAGAAATTATCTTATCATCTCATATGATGTGAATATACATCCACATCCTGAATTATGCAAAATGTGGACTATGGGCTTAGCACTCTCTGCGGGGCAACCTTTAGAAGTGGCATGAGTGAGGGAACAGCAACTGGGAAATGCAAGCAGAAAATTACAGCAATTACTACTTTAGGAAGAGGTTCTGCTGGAATAATGCAATGTGATGCCAGTAATGTGAAAGCTTAATTATATATGGCACCTAATTATGCATTTGCATGGACACTTAATGGTGAGTAATTTAAAGTATTGAGAAAAGATGTCTATGCTAATTATGTAGGATAATATTAAAAATCCGCATGTGTTTGTTGGGCTGGGTAAAGGCAGCTTTATTTGGAAACTGAACTGACAGTATGCAATTTCTACACCCAAGAAGCAGAACGCTTATTTGGAAAGCCTTTGCATGGACTAAAGAACCAGTAATTTGTTAGGAGCCCTTCAGGTGAAAAGCCGTTTCAGACAGCTTGAAAGTGCCTGAAGGCTCTTCATGACTGCAGCACGGTCAGCATACTGAAAGGCAAAGGGTGCAGGTTTCTGGGCTCTAGCGTACAGCTCATAAAAGAATGCAAACATACTTGGAGTTCCATTGCAAAAGGAGAGCTAATTACATAGAATTTTATGGAGATTAAAGATAACAATGTACATTACCAATTCACACCACTATTAAACAAACAACACACATAGCATTATATTAAAGACAAAATGCTATGACTAGAATTAATAAGAAGGCCTCAACATGTGCTCAGATACTCACTAGACAAACAAAATAAAACATAATGTGCACTAGTGTTTGTTAACAAAATGCTTTCGCATCTCTTTCCAGCTAAAGGTGGCAATATTGATGTTTTCATATTTATTTAAGAGTGAAGGTAGATTTAATTATCATAATTGCTGATTGATGAGTCTTTCAGTGTAACATATTGTCACAAGCCTCCATATAGATGATAAACGTGTTGCACTTGTGTGCAGTGCACGTAACAATATGTTATTGGCAGATATTGATTGTATATACAGTAGGCAGAACTCTGTTGCTAGATTACTCTGTAAAATTACACTTTATTGTGTGCATCTTTCATGATTAAACATAGCCAGAGGGCTCACACTGGCCACAACAAATAAAACTTATTTTCTGTGATTATGAATATAACTTAACTTTTCAGTGCTGCTGGCCATAGTGTGATATATCAAAATGTCACGTGGTAATTTCTGGTCTGTTGAACAAAACAAATATAGAAAGCAACTAGTCAGAAAATTCTTAAACATTTGTTATTTATTTATTATTGTAGGAGACTAAAAGAAGAAAAAAAAAAGCTTTGTAGGGACTGACAACTAACCAAAACATGTCACAAGATCATTGTGGAAAGGATAATGTGATTCAAGATATTAGAAGAATCTAACATAATATTAGTGGTTCAAGAAAAAATTGACAGTCTCGTGCAAAATTTTCATGAAGTGACACCATACTATGTTGATGCTCGCTTATGAGATCACGAATCGCTACATATAAGAACCATTATTGAATGAATTTCAGATTCTTTCTTAAAAAAAAAAACGGTAATTGTGTTTATTGGTGCTCCAGCAATTTTCATTGAGTATTATGATGAAAGAAAGCTTTGTTGAAAAGTGGTGTCTTCGGAGAATGAAGATGCACAATTGTGGAAGCCTCTCCAATGCATCGCTGACATCATTCTGCACTTTGCAATGTTATAAACCATACCTGCCTGGGCTGATAAGCACGAGGTCACGGGATCGAATCCCGGCTGCCGCAGCTGCATTTCGATGGGGGCGAAATGCAAAAACACCAGTGTGCTTAGATTTAGGCGTACGTTAAAGAACCCCAGGTGGTCCAAGTTATTCCAGAGTCCCCCACTACGGTGTGCCTCATAATCAGATCGTGGTTTTGGCACGTAAAACCCCATAATTTAATTAATACCTGCCAATGCTTACAATTTTATCATAAGATGACAGATTTTTAGAGCTAATTTACTAGTGTCGTATTGACACTAATAAATTTATGATTTTTCATTTTCGTTGTCCAGGATAAATTTTATTTAAAAACAAAGCAAAACATAGCCCTCGACCAATTTTTCAGCCAGATTTCTTGGACCACTTGCATTAATTAGACCTACATATGCTAGCGCCATCCACTTTTTGATTTAATGGGTACCAAGATAGTGGCTGCTGTTACAATGCTTCATGAATAAAAATCATGAACAGTGGCGCAGATCATTCTTGCTGTGACAATAGAGCAGAATGCCTGCTCACAGCGTCTCTACAGAACATACTTTTCAAATTTCCTAAATAATCAGTCGACGTCCTGAGTAATAAAACAGCTTTTACTATTTGTCACCAAATAGTATTTTCTGGCTTTGACTGCAGTATTTTTCCACTGCTAAAATTAGCAGGTCTGTGTGAGCATATATATGGAAGGTCTATAGGTAGTACCCTTGGTGGCATTTCTTGATCTGTATGCATAGTTTTCAATTTGCATTTGAAGGCTGTGCACATCTTGTTCGCCGCATGCCATAGATTCACAGTATTTGTTTCTTAATTGACAGAATGCTGCTGTCTGGCAGCTGCACCCACCCATGAGAGGGCCACCAAGATGGAGCTCCTGAGCCTGCTACGCTCCCAGTGGGAGGCATTGGAATCCTTCAGAGGCCGGCTGGAAGGCGTCGTTCAGCGCTGTGAAGGCATGTTGCTCCTACTTAACCAGGTACCGTCTCACATAAGGTCGACTTTCTCAGTGTACTTATGTGTCACCTGCCCTTGTAACTGCATGTTTGTGATGTTTTTTGTCACCGATCTCGGGGGCGTGCGGGTGTTAGAAGAGATGGAGAAGGAAGACGGAAGGCGACACAGCAAACAGATTTTTTAATAACACGCAACATCAAAACCAAAACTAAAAATCAAGCACACCCAAGCGCACTGCGGGAAAAAATACTAATAAAGATACAAACTAAAGCCTAATATACAAAACAAGTTCTACTTTGCGCCTACGCTCGTCCGTGGCGGCTAATTCATTCAAAGTCGGGCAACCCTGTCCTCTCTCTGAGACGCTACGAATAAGAGTCACCTTGCTGCGCTCGTCGTTGCACGTTTGTCCGAGTCTGAAGCTCGTCGGCCCTTTTTCTCCAGCAGTTAGGTGTCCTCGTTGATGCTATAGTCGCCTTTGCCTTACTGTCGGCGCGTCGTCTCTTTATCGGTGGGAAGCTCGCCGGTACTTCGTCGGTGATGAGCTCGTCAGTAAGTCTTCAGTGACGGCGCTCGGCGTTGCTCAGGCCCACCTGGATAGGCCTAGCGTCGGGATGCGTCGCAACTTCTTCATGAGTGCCGACGTGGCGTCCCGCGGAAAATCGAACGTGGCGGTCTGCCGCAGAAGGGGGATCCTCTCTGGGCTGCCCGGTCCTGCCGTGAGAGGCTGCAGCCAGTCCAGGAGCCTCGCTCGAACTTGCCAAGGTCGACGGCCACACCTTGGACGGCCAACGTCACAGACTCAGCCAGACTCCCAAGTCTCCCGTCGCCAGATCGGAGCTGGCAATGCAACCTTCCTGGCCCGGAGCCACGTCGATAATCCACAGACAGCGCCGTTCATCCCTCGATTACGGCTTGGCCCACGTGCCTCGAGAGCTCGTGCCGTTCCGAACACCGTGCTTCACGTGCTCTTCTTCTTTTTCGCGCCGCAGGCGGCCTCTTACATATGACAATGTTTCGTGCTTCTTAATTGTGGTCTTGTTCCACAACGTAAGTCATAACATGTGTTACAGTACTTTGCGCCTGATGCACCCACTTCTAGTGTTCCCTCTTGTGCCAGAAGACAGAGGCTCACAGGAAGTGATCAACAGTGGCTGATGGCTGAACAAGGGATATCGCAGGCTGTAGCCATTGTTTTGCCAAGGGCGCTTGTCTTCATTTGAACATTTGATGAAGACAACTCAGGCTGTCTAAACGTTGTGTGATGTTTTTTGTGTGTCACCGATCTGGGGGGCTGTGCAGGTGTTATGAGAGATGGAGAGGGAAGAGGCATGGCGACACTGCAAGCAGATATTTAATCACACGCGAACTCAAAAACCTCAAACCAAAAACTCAAATACACACTGAACTAAGACACAACAAACAAATAAATGTCAACAAATGTACAACCTAATGAATCAATAAATGTGCTCTAAGTTCCGCCTCTGTTAGATCTGAGCGTTTTCTCTACGAAAGTCTGGCAACTCTGGCCTTTTGATATCTCCATACAAGCATGGATCTCTCACTCAGTTCGTCGCTGTGGTTGCTCGTATCTTTCCGGCCGGAATCTCGTAGAATCCTTTTCCATGTGGCCGTTTCGCCGATCTTCGCATAAACGTTGCTGCATTGAAGTCGGTCCGTTCACCCGCTCATCTTCGGAGCCTGTTTGACCCGGTCGCTGTTGCTGACGTGGCCGGGAGAGGTGACGGGTTAGGCCTAGCGACGTGCTCGGCTGCCGCTTCCGTCCAGCTTCTTTCCCGAGTGCCGACGTGGCGTTCCGGGGATCATCGAACGTGCCGGTCTGCCGTGGAAGAGGGGTCCTCTCTGGGGTGTCCGGTCCTGCCGTGAGAGGCTGCAGCCTGTCTAGGAGCCTCGCTCGAACTTGCCAAGGTCGACGGCCACACCTTGGACGGCCAACGTCACGGACTCGGCCAGACCCCCAAGTCTCCCGTCGCCAGAGCGGAGCTGGCGATGCGACCTTCCTGGCCCGGAGCCACGTCGATAATGCTCGCTCAGTGCCGTTTCTCCCTCGACCATACCTCGGGTCACGCGCCTCGCGCGCTCGCGCCGTTCAGAACGCTCCGTTTACTTCGTCCTTTTCTTCTTTTATGTCGCCGCCGGCGTCTTACTCATGACACGTTGATACAGCAACAGTTCCTTATTCGACAACTGTTGATGAGGTCTTGTCTCTACCCTTCACTGCACAATTTTTTTTTAAATCTTAGACCACATTGTGCATCAAGGGTGGCTGTCAGAAGTGCCCAGTTGTGCTGTTCCTTCTGCTGTAACAGAATTTGTTAATTTTGCAGCATGTTTCTCAATGTATTAACCTAAGGGTGTTCAAATAGCTAAATTTCCAAATTGAACACAAGTATTTGCAAAAAATAATGTAATTCGTTTAACAACTGAAAGTCAGGTCAACTGACAAGCTCATACATGAGAAACAATTGAGATCTGATTGCATCTAATGCTTTGATACTGATAGCAATAATTTTTTTTATTTTTATTTTTTTATTATTATTTTAATAATGTAAAGGTCACTCACTGCAAGCACCTAGTAGAACATTGCGTTTGTTGAAGGAGCTAAATGTAATACTTGCTTTTTGCTTGCAAGGAGCATTTTGATCTCAAACAACCGTACTGGCCTTGACTAAGCAGCAACAACCATTCCATTTCTTCCCCTCAGTGGCCATTATTAGAGGCCGGATCATTAGGCATTAAAAAAGCGCGTTTCAGGCGCCAAAAATAGGCAGACAAAGCAACGTTTTAGGCCTCCAACATCGTAAATATAGGCATGATAAATTTTTACATAAAAGCAAATATTTCAAACGAAGACGTGCGCGACCTGTATCTACGACAGGAAAACAAGAAATGTTATTGTTTATGATGGCACAAAGGCGCCAACAGTTGAACATAGCCGTGCAATCGTCCCATAAAACTGCTGGACTAATGATGATCATTTGGCGTAATTCAACAAGCACACTGCTCATATGCATGTTCAATGGCCACTGTACTCGAGCGTTGCGCAAAGTGAAACAAGCATGAAAAAGAATACTTGAAAGCTGGGAATGCTGATTAAAAAAGGCGCTACTTTATGTCTGCCTGACGCAATTTAATTAAGACACAACAAAAACAGATAAATAATAAATGCAAAAGAGACTACAATTAATTAAGAAATTAACATGTTCTTACATCAGGACTGTTAATTTTCTCATATACAATGACATTATCAGAATTGTACAGCCAAAACGTCCCAACAGTGCCAAATATCCGCGCACTTGAAGTGCACAAGTTTGAAGAAATCTGTCTGGAGAGCACGCGGAACGTAGTCTAAGAATCAGTGGGAAGATGGTGGAAACAATAGTAAACTACCACCATCTCCAGATTTTTGGATTAAAAATTGTTCTTCTTGTCACTGAGAATGATCTTGTATGCCGAGAAGGAACGCTCGATGGCAGTGAACACCTTAAAAAGTTAATTAAAAACAAAACAAAAGCCGCGTGCATATCACATTTTTCTTTTTTCTTTTGCTCTTTACTCTCCTTTCCCCTGACGTCCCATTTCACTGCTGCTAGCGGTTGTTTTCCGAGAGTTCGTTGAACTGGATGACTAGGTTGAACACCATAGAGTTCCAAACAGTCAAGGTTGCCCGGTAACATGAATTGGTCTCTAACTGCACTCGAAAGCGAAACTTGAGGCTAAATAGTCTTCATACAGGCACTGATATTGAAAAGAGGCATTTATAGGCATTTAGGCACAAACGCCAAAATAGGCATTTATAGGCACTATAAAAACACTATAAAAGCCCTTCGTAACCTCTAATTCATGCTCATATATCAAAGTGGGGCGATAGGAGCGCAAGGAACAAAAAAGGAATTTGCCTAAAATTCGGTCTCTAGCCATTATACAGTATAGACTGCTTATAACGTAAGTCGCCGGAGTCCCGAATATCCGCACTATAAGCGGTACCGCACTATAACCAAAGCAACAATTCTTAAGGCCCGCACATATGCAAAACATGTGTACAGAGCCGCCTCGCGTATGCGACAGTCGAGGAATGCGGCTAGAACGTTTGCATTCAATTTACAGTTGAATCTCGTTAATTCGAAATAATTCACGTGGCGGCGCCTCCGACCGGCATTGCTCCGGCACCGCCATAAAGTAAAAGCTTAGGAGTGACCCCTCAATGTCGCGCGCGAACAAAAAAAAAAAAAAAAACGCTGCAAAAATTTCACCCTCTCAAATGGCAAGGTCACCGATTCTGCGTTGCGCCGGAACATGCGTGTACGTGCTGACTGTGCCGACGTCTCAGCCACGCTACTGTAGCCACGCGTAGAAAATGGCAGTGAATCCTTCTTTCTCCTTTATGCTTCCTCTACTTTCTAGTCATGGGTTGACCTTGCACGCTGCGGCTGTGGCACAGAGGAAAGCAGCGGCGCTGTCCCAGGCCGGCCAACGAAACTGCCCACGCCGGCAAACGCCCGCTTCCCGATAACGGCAGAAAACGAAACTTCGGGGAGCGTGCGCAAAGCCGGCTGGAGCGGCGGCGTTCGCGCACGGTGACAGTCGAAAGTGAGGGAGCTACGAGGGAGGGCGAGGGGAGCCACCGAAGCGACGGAGTTGCCAAGGCGAAATCCGCTTCCCTGCCGCCCTCCTCCCTCACATTCCATGGTCTCCGCGTGCGCCCTTCGCCGTGCCGTGCCGGCGCCGCCCGCTCCCCAAAGTTTCGTTTACTGCCGTTATCGTGAAGCGAGCATTGGATGGCGTTGGCAGTTTCACGGCCCTCGCTCGCCATGCGCGCCGTGATATTTCACGGCTCGCACTCAAGATTCTGGTTTCAGCCTCACTGGCTCTTCGTACGCACCACGTGCCCTTTCTTCCACTTCTTCTCTCTTTCTTCCTCGATCACTCCTTGGGGCGCCCGTTTGAGGGGAGCGTTCGCCATCTCCGTTGACTTCCGTACTCCCAGGCAACCGCACTGTAACCGGTATTTCGTTTCCCGCAACTGCACTATAAGCGATACGTGTATACATGGAGTGCTATAGGACAATTAATGGAAATCTGAAAAGACTGCACTATATCCGGTCCTGCACTATAAGCGGTTACAATATAAGTGGTCTATACTGTATACGCTACGTGATATGGGGTTTATTGGCGTTTAATCCCAGTCACGTTAGGTCCAGCGCAAAGAGCACCCGAGCAGTTCCAGTCAAACGCCAGCGCGAGGCAAAACCAGCGACACCGATCCTTTTGTCTTTCTCTTCCTCACTTCAGGAGCCATGTGACCACAGCGACGCTTGTGCTACCTTCGTCATTACATATGGATTGTCTGGGAGGTCACATAAGGCTTATTGCAGTTGCACAACAATCAATGCTATGTGCTACATAACAGGATGGGTGCAACTATATTGTCACATGTGGAATTGATTTGACAGCTTAGGCAGTGCAAGGCAGGAATCATTCTTCTACAAAGCTGTATTCTTGATCTCGACGTTCAAATTTTAAGGTTAATTTCAATCCCGATTGAAGGCGCCAACTATTGCCCATACATTTCTATTGGTCATGGCTTTAGTTATACCAATCTTTAATGTGGCCCTCACTGTGATTCAAACTTGGCTGGTCAGTGCACGTGTGCCTACAATGGTGGGACCTCAGTGTCTGCAGAGTCTTGCTAGGAGTGCTACTGAGACAGTGCTAGGAAACAGTCAATGTGTCAAAGGCATGTTATCTCCAACTGAAAGCACCAATTTTCTACTTGCCTACCATAAACTTTTAAGCGAGAATGGGGCTCACAATGAGTGATTGCCTTATTTATTTGATTTTGACGTGTGCCTTAAAAAGAAAGTATATGTGTCTTAGAACTGTCAGCAGGTTTTAGTTGTACACGAAACTGCATCTGCAGTGTTAGCAACAACCTACCATCAAATCCATCATCATCATCATTGTCATCACAAGATGATGACAGAACAAGTTTTCGCGTAGGTTGGCGATGGCAACATGCCACTTTTATTGTGGAAGCACATCCAGAAGAGGAGTTACTTTGGTGTGCCGGGTCACATTTTTGGTGTGCCAGTGACTTACATCCATCACAGGATGAACTGCAAGATGTTTAGGCATGGACCACCATTCCGGTCGTGATAGTTGAGGAGTCATTCAAGAAATGCAGAATATCAAATGCAGTGGACTGCATATAGGACAACATCTTGTGACCCATAGCGATAAATAGCTGTCTCAGAGTGACAGTGATGAACAATGAGGCTGAATAAGTTGTCATTCTGTGAAAGGCGGTTTCGGTTTCATCCTTTTCTGATTGTCACAATCAAAGGCACATTACATTTTTCTTGTTATAAAATTGGGCATGCATTAAGTGTGGGTGCACATCGCTTTTAAGGCGAAGCTTTCTTTGCAAACTCTCCCAGACTGTCCGGACCATGGCTGCTGGGTGCTGCTGCTGTCTTGCCGAATAGCTTGTAATTAAAAAATAAATGAAATGAATGGTGGGATTGAACTCCGATCCCCCATCACAGCAGCCCAGAGCTCTAAGGATGCAAGGCCCCAATCGCAGGTATACTTCTATCGTGCCAACTAGCTCTTGAGATTATCGCCACGTGTGTCACATTGCATAGCACGGGTGTGTGAGAGCACATGCAAACGCACTGTCACGGAGTGGCATATTTTCGAGAGTTCGATGGGTTTTTGACGCCAATTGACGGCCGCCAACAACAAGGTGCACTCACTATGCGGCGTATAATTTCGATTAGCGACTGTCACGGAGCGACATATTTTTGAGAGTGGTTTTGATGCTGATTAGCGACACGCCGAATTACGGGCGTCAAAAACGTGGGGTCTTCACTATGTGGCGTATAATTTCGATTATTGACACGCCGATTACGGACCCGGAAGTGTGCGTGTACGTCCACGTGGTATGCCGGGTTCAACCTTGGCCTTTGACCTTGGGAGAGAGGAGAATCGGCCGTTTTCGTCCATGGTGAAAAGGGCGCGGCCAAGACTGTTGGGAGCTAGGAGCCGTGAATTAGGAGAACTCTACATACCGGCAGTTTCCCTACATAGGGAACTAGGGAAAGGAGAGGCTATTTAAGCGCAGGTTTTGAGCCCTGCTGATTAGTCTGGAAGCTGAGCCTATGCGCTGCTGAGAAGCCGTCGGGGGGCTAGTGCCGTCCAGTATCGCCTGGGATGCCTGGTCACGTCGGAGCTCCAAGTAACTAGTTGGCAGACGAGACGTGAAACCAGCGTCTGCAACGAAGTTCACGGTAGTTCGCCTCAAGTTAGGTCAACCTGCTTGAGAGAAGACGTCAGATCTAGACTCCCGGGAAACCCAGCTCAGCAATTCGCATCCACCTCGACAAGATCGGACCGCCAGCATTCTTCGGGAAAGCTTTGTGCACCGACTTCCACGGTTTATGGACTTGCTGCTGCTGCCCGGCCATGCGTATGACACCATTTGTTTTCTTTTGAACTTTGCTTTAGTGAAATACTGTTAAGTGTATTCTTGTGTATTTGAACCTCGCACTGTTTCGTTTTTATATCTACTGTTAATTGCTTGTGTTTATTCGTCTTCATCATTGTGTATATTAAGTTCAGGTGTGTTAGTCTGTCTTGTGTTTTTCTCATTATTTTATTTTATTACTTTGTGTATATTTATCAGCCGATAAATATCTTGTTTTTTTGTTTACTCCCGATTCTGACTCTCTTCACTGTGTTCGCTTGAGTACAGAACGACCAACCAGCTTGTCTACCCCGTCGATCGACTTCGCGCCGACGACGAATCGGGGACAGCTGTGACACGCACCCAAGCAGATGTGAAGGGGGCTGCATTTGGACTGCTTGTGATGTGGATGATGTGGTTTGGGTGAGGGCCTACGGTGTGATTTGCACTGACAATGCACTGACAACAGAGACTTACACAGGTTTCAGCATTCTTCGGGCATTTAAACAAAGCTTTACTGTATATAGATTCCAATAAGGTGCATTGGATCTGGCACAATTTTTTTTTTTTACTTCAAGCCTATAAAAAAAGTGGGTGCTGCACATTATGTTTGAAGGCATGTTGAAATGGAGTTGTAGTTGTTGCACACCATTCAGTCACTTTTTAGCTTCTGGTAAATACTATCTAATAAAGCAACAGTGTGCCTGTACATTCTTGTCTCCTTTTAATTCAACCTACCAGATAATTCGATCAGTTCAATGAGGTCTCCTCAAGCTGTCCTAAACAGCCTTTTTTTTTTCCTGGTCACCTGCAGCATTGCCTTTGTTGGTGTTAGCTGCAAATAAATTAATATTGAATTCAAAATTCTGGTGGTCTCATCTAGGTTGAATTAATGTAAGTCTGTTGTAGTTACGACAAACAATCGAGTCAGGCACTGGCATCTGTTCTTGTCACGGCTGTCACCCGTTCGCTGTCGGCGCGAAGTCGATCGATGGGGTAGACAAGCCGGTTGGTCGTTCTGTACTCAAGCGAACATAGTGAAAGAGTCAGACTCAGGAGTAAACAAAAAAACAAGATATTTATCGGCTCATAAATATACACAACGAAAATAAAATAAAAAACACACACTAGACAAACTAACACACCTGAACTTAATATAGCACAATGATGACGACAAATAAATAGGACGAGCAATTAATAATTGAATAAAAATGAAACAGGGCGTCGATCAATTATACAAGAATACACTTAACAGTAGTTCACTAAAATAAAGTTCAAAAGAAACAAATGATGTCATACACATGACCGGGTAGCAGCAGCAAGTCCATAAACCATGAAGTCGGCACGCAGAGCTTTTCCAGAGAATGCTGGCGAGCCGATTTTGTTGAAGTGGATGCGATTGCTGGGCTGGGTTTCCCGGGAGTCTAGATCTGACGAATTGCCTCAAGCAGGTTGAGCTAACTTGAGGCGAACTACCGTGAGCTTCGTTGCAGAAGTTGGTGTGTCTCGTACATCAACTAGTTACTCGGAGTTCCGACGTGGCTAGGTGGCCCAGGCAGTACTGGACGGCACTAGCCCCCCGACGGCTTCTCAGCAGCTCATAGGTTCAGCTTCTAGACTGGTTAGCAGGGCCTAAAACCTGCACTTAAATAGCCTCTCTTTTCCCTAGTTCCCTATGTTGGGAAACTGCAGGTATGCAGAGTTCACCTAATTATTTCATGACTCCTCCCAAAAGTCTTGGCCGCGCCACTTTTAATCAGGGGCCAGGGAACGGTAGATTCCCCCCTCGCTGTCCAAGGTCGCACCCCCGCACTGCACCACATGGATGCACACGCACACACTTGGGTCCGTTAATAGGCGTGTCACTATCTCGAAACTATATGCCGCACCGTGGGACCATGACTATTTTGACGCCCGTTGATCGGCGTGTCGCTGACTCAAAACTATGCCGCTCTGTGACAGTTCTATTGTTTGTCACTGTCATTTTTTTTAAAAGGGAACGTTTGTGTCTGTTGACAAAAATTGATGAGAAATTTAACAAAAGTGCCTCTGCTTTGACAAAATAACAAATTGCTCTCGGAGTCGCCAATCTTATACCGCACATGTCTTTACCTAGAAGTTCCAATTCTTCAGCAACAGGGAAACCAATTTCCGTTGCTGCTGTTGCTTGACATGACAGTGAACACCTTTCCCGGTTTAATATGTTTGTAAACTTTGATATATAAAAGGTTAGCACCAAGTGTATTCAGTTTCGTCTTCGCGTGTCCTTGTCTGCTGTTGCTGCCAGTTTTTTATACAAGTAAAATACAGGAAACAGGCATCTGAATGGCACTGTCTAAATGCATTCTTTTCTATGACTTCTTCGCTCAGGTGCTGTTCTTCATGCTGTGTGACCGGTGGTTCTGTCCAGACGACCGTTTGACAGGCCTCTACTCGCTGCTTTTCTACAACATCCTGTGCTATCTGTGCCACTATGCAGCCAATGTGTTCAGCTTGCGTGACTACACGCCTTACGTCCACGTGTCTGACCAGTCCAAAATACGACACCTTGCCATGAGTGTCACTAAGGTTTGTGCACTTTCCGTTTTCCGTCTCATTTCGAAAAATACTGGGAAGCAGCTTTGGTACAGCTGCCATCAGATTTTACCCAAACAGTGAAAACACATATTGTCACAGACCCCCTGAATGAGGAGCCAACGCCGGGCCAAATTCCAAAGCAGACTTATCAGCTTCTGAAAACAACCCCATGAAAGCAAGGACAATTAGTAAGGGACCCTCTGGTGCGCCAGCGAACGCTGGTTGTTGTCCAAAGACCGAGTCAGAGCCCAGAGTTGTCAACAAAATATATTCTTCACACAAGGCAGTTACACACACACATGCACACTTAGGCTAGACACATCACAATACAATTCAGATGGGTATTCCCAAAACACAGGAAAATAATTAATGACAAGTACTAAGAATCCAACACGTAATGTACGAATGAATAAGAACACTAAGTGTCCAATCGTATTCACCCGTGCTGGTCTTGAGCCGGACGATCTCGGCGTAGTTCGAGGCAAATCTCGAAGAAGGAACTACTTCCGGAAATGCAGGCGCTCGATGAACTCGTCGACTAGCTTGCCAGGGAATCCCCTTCTTCCGCAGACAGTCAGTCTTCACGTTACATCTCTTCAACGGCCCAGTTTGATTCCCCTTCTGATTCTCGCACGGCATTTTTATAGCTTCCACAGGCGTTCTCGAACCTTCCTATCGAAATTGTGATCCCTTAGCATGGCCAAAGCCTGGGAATCTTCTACTGAATTCTCGCATCTTCGACCGCCGCCGTCTGAGTGTCGTCGAAGGGGGCTGGTGACTCATTGTAGGTGAGCGCTCACGCTGTAGTAATCTCTCTCTCGACTCGCCGGGTGAGAAGGTGTCTCGGCACGCGCGCTCTCTTTCTCTCTGGTTACCGTCGCCTCGTTGATGCTTCTAGATGTCTAGACTCCGATGGCCGCGTCGGCGGTTTTAGGCGTATGTGCTCTCCCCCTCTGTTGAAGCTGCCGCGGGGCCGGTGTGTTTCTCTCGCTGGCTTGCGTGACACATGGTGCGCGCTTTGATTATGCGCTCTTTTGTGACACATATACAGCGTGTCCCAGCTATCACGCAGCATGGTTTAAAGAAAGAGGAACGGTGTTACGCGAAGCAAACCTAGTGCGTATTGTTTCCAGTACAGTGGAGTAGCCGCCAGTATTTTTTTCGTTACTGAGATTTAATTAATTAATTGTAATTAATTATCTAACTCGAGAAGTACTGTCCTAATTATTAAAGTGTCAATGAGAAAGCTGTAGAGCAACATGAAAAACTCCCGATACAGCTTTCCGTTGCTCAATACGTGCTACATAAAAGTGTTTTTCCGAGCATGAAAGAAGCCCGGGAATAAATGCAAAGTGCCTCGAGTGGCCAGTCGTGCCGCAGTTCTGCGTGTATTCGCGGGCTTCTTTCACACTCGGAAAAGCACATTTATGTAGCACGCATTGAGCAACAGAAAACTGTATGGGGAGTTTTTCATGTTGCTGTACAACTTTCTCATTGACACTTTGATAATCAGGACAGTACTTCTCGAGTTAGATAATTCATTACAATTAATTAATTAAATCTCAGTAATGAAAAAAATACTGGTGGCTACTCCACTGTACTGGAAACAATACGCACTAGGTTGGCTTCGCGTAAGGCCGCTTAAACTTCGCGTGAATGCTTTGGAAGGAGGATGCATTAAGCTAGCAGTTTCAAGGGCCTCCAACAAAAATCTGGCCCAACACCCTTGACAGGGGACACATAAAGGTGTCTAAATGTAAGAACATGACATTTTTGACCTTGTATTCTGCTTGAGGTGAAGTTATTCTGCATTTTATATGTTAGACGAGAAAATACTGGCAAGCCTTGGAGATCCCTAATTCATCATCATCATCTGGACGAAGGCCTAAATAATTTACTATAATAACTTTTCTACGTACAAGGTATGGTTGAGTTTCCCAGGAGTTGTATTTGTCATGGCACAGAAGATGGTCAGGAGTAATAGCATATTGGACTACCGAGCAGGCCAGGACAAATGCCCAAGTGTCCCATGTTCTGCACCCACGTGACCATCTTCTGCGTCATGACGTCGTCATGCATAAACCTCCTGGGAAACGAAACCGAAGCTCACATGCACAAAAGCCAATACAGTAGACTTAAAGGAGAAGATCAGGCATGCACCTTAACGTAGCAATTGCTACAAAGGAAACCCATACGGGTTCCTCGAAAGAAAAGCCTTGCAGTTGAAGAAAAATTTGTCCTGGTCTGGGACTCGAACCTGGGACCTCCATCTTTCCGGGGCAGCTGCTCTACCACCTGGGCTAACCAAGAGGCTAGCAGATGGCAGGGCAAATTCGAATTTGTCAACAACTTGAAGCAAAGGCAAGTGTTTGATGCAATAGTTCAGCCAAAACCCGTTTGGTGGAGAGAAGTAATTAAAGGGGAAAATAAGACATCCACCCAAATGTAGCAATTGCTACAAAGGAAACCCATACGCAGGGGTGCTACAGTTGGGCTAATTGCGCCATTTTGATACAATTTGTATTTTTGCGCTGAGCTGTGCCAAAACCGTGATACATGGTGAAACTATGCCACACTGCGCCAAAACCCCCGACCTGCCGCAAAATTTCTTGGTTACGCTAGTTTTAGCGGGAAACAAAGACAGCGCTGGCAACCTGCAGCTTGGACATCGCCATCCAATCCAGTTCGATCCAGTAGTGCAGACGAGATCCAAACACATGCTACTTTTAGCCACTGTACACATGCCTAGACGAGACGTTGGCGTGTTTGGTGGTCGGCGCCGAAGAATATTTTTCCTGCTGGTTGCAGTGCAGTGTGTTGTATATGCAGTAAAATCTTGCGGAGACACGGAGTGCGCGTTGCTTGCAATAACGAAAGCAGTTTGCCATTGCCGCATTGACTCGACAAGATCTTCGCCTTATCCGTGCACGCGGTCACGAGCGGAGCGGGTACGAATACTCCACAGGAAACTAGCATGTACGATACAGCAAGCGACCCAGCTTTGTAGGCGAAGCAATGCACAAAACTAGCAAGGGTTTGGTTTCACGCGGCGACAGGCACCTCGTTTCAATGAAACGGCACCGATTTTCGCTGTACACCGCCAAAACCCCAAAAGATTGTCAAACAGTTGCTGCATGTTTCGACTACTGCCGGAACGCCGCGACACATCGTCAGCGTAAGCGCGCGTGGCGCCTGCAGTGCACTGCTGGGGCACGATCGAGGCCGTTCGGACATCATGTAGGTCAACCGTGCACGCGAGAACATCCTAACAGATCTCCGTCGCACCCCTACCTACACTGCTAGTTGAATTACTGTACTCTGAACGCACTTTTTTTTCCAGAAATCCAAAGCAAAGTCATTATGTAACGTGCGACGCTCCAGCTCCGAACAATTTTTTTCTATAACCTGCTCCAAATTTGCGTGTTTCCTCGAAATGTGTTGCACCACTGCATACGGGTCTCGAAAGATCGCAGCCTCGTAGACTTCCGTAGACTAAACTTCCGTTGGAAAAGATGAAACTGGCCAACTTTACGTTCCCTGAATGGAAATTGATTTACTTCATGTCCATGTCATCACTCTCAGACAGCACTTTATCGCTGTGTTTATCACTACAGTTATAATTACATTTTTCGGTTAAATCATACATTCCTTGGGCACAAGCTTTCATATTTTGACCGTGAAATTGGCCTTCGCCAGATAAATTTGAACCTGCCAAATTTGAACCCTGCCAATCTCACTGCCACTATTGGAGCCAGTGGTGACTCCAATAGTGGCAGTGCCTATCTTGGCGGCACTTAAGGCGCAAATGTAGTCAGACGTAGCGTAAGCGCGCGTGCGCCGCACAAGCTACATCATGTTGGCGCGAGCAACAGCGTCTATAGTTTGACACTCTGGCGCAGCCAATGTAACTGGACGCAGCCAACGCGCTCCGATGTGCCCAAAGTCGAGATGGCTCTTGCTCCATCTGCACATTGGTCGCGCTGACTTCACCGACCCACAATGCATTGCACATGGTGAAAGAAAGGCACCCACGCCGCTTTGCTGATGGTTGCAGACAGCTGTTCAAAGTGGCGCGCGGGTTGGGGATCATTCTGCGCATGCTCCGAAGATAGCAGTGGACGGCACGCGCATTGAAGTATAGAGGAGATTATATTTTGCAACCGGCATATCGTGACTGGCCACAAACGACGCTTGCCGATGTGCCGATAATGTCTGACTATAAACAGGCCTTTAGGGTACAATGTATGCATCAAACGCACGTCACCTCCCATTTGAAAATGCCTATTTTTGGCCTGCCACACGAAGATTTTAAATGGAGAATGGTAGTTCACAACGAATTATTACAGTACAGTAGACTTCCGTTAATTTGACTCTGGTAAATTTGATCCCGACCAAAGATCCCGGCTGGCACCTATGTAGTTCTATGGGCCCAAGCTTTGGTTATTTCGATCCTAAAATTGGCCTTTGCCAGGTAATTCGAACCAATAGCGATTCCTTTAGTGGCAGCATCTGTCTCAGCAAAGCTTAGGGGACAGTGAATGCATTAAACACACGCCATATCCTGTCGAAAACGGCTATTATTGGCCTGCCCTTGGAAGATTTTCAAGCACTAACGGTAGCGCAGAATGTCTGATAATATTATTTACTTGATTCTATTGTGTGCCTTTTTTTCCCCCTAACACATTGGGCGCAAGAACCGAGTTAGTGGTGTTCATGTGCTTTGCCGCATAATGGCCAGCCTCCATGGAGTAAACTTTCGCGACACACATTAGTGGCACGGCGTCTTGCCGCCTGCCACTTACCGCGCCCGGGTTGCCGCTTCTCGGCAGTTTTCTCGCAATGCGGCAAGGTTTCTTTGCCGCCAAGTGAATAGGTCCGAGTGCTATTTTTGCCACCTGCCGCCCAAGCAAACCACCTTGGGCGGTAACTTGCGCAGCTGTCGTCATAGCAATGCACACAGGGAGAGTCGGAGATTGAGGGTGCTTCGATGTCCTCCCAGTCCCCACTGCTCCATAGGTTCAGGGGGACTGGGAGGACAGTGCGAGAGTTGAGACACCCTGTAACCCGGCTGTATTGCGGTAAAGCTCACTTTAGGAAACTGGCCGCCAGTGTGCAACACATTAGACTCTTGCCCATTTTTCTTCCTTAAACGTTGGCGAGGGCGTTAGATTTCTACTTTGTTTAGAAGCTTTAATGTCATTTGTATGTGAGTTTTCTACTTTGGACACATTGAAAGAGGGTGCGCGTTTGATTTGGGGGTATTAGAATTAGGCGAATACTGCCAAAAGAATCAGTGGTATGTTTTGATGTCTTTTTTTTTTCATCTTGCTTAACTCGACCCACCAGATCATTCGATCAAGTTTGTCTGTCCTATCAGGGTCAAATTAATGGAAGTCAAATTAATGGAAACTGTATTTACCTAATTCCAACGTGCCGCTTTTTTTTTTTCAAGAAAGTTTGTTCGACAGTTGCCTGTGCAGTGCAGTCCGATACGAAACAAAAACTGCATTTGTAGCAACCTACCATCCTAGCCAGCAATATTGTCATTGCTGTCACAAAATGCTGACCATGGATGGCAACAAAACAAGTTCTCGCATAGAATGATGACGATGGTGCGCCACTTTCAGTCTGATCATGAAAGCACATTCACACTGTAAGTTATATTAAATGTTAAGCTAGCGGCAACAAGTTGCTTCACATTTTTACGGCATTCTGGAGAATCGGATGTGTTGCAGGATGAACTATCGAAGTGGTTAGTCTAGGCATGGCACCATTTCGTTTACAATTGTTGCGGAGTGAAAATTTGACAAATGCAGAATATCAAACAGGCTATGGGCCGTATGGAGGACAGACAGCATGTGGTTCTTCCTACACAGTGATAAAGTGCTGTCTGAGAGTGGTGACCTGAACATTAAGTAAGTGAATTTCCATTCTGTGATGGTAGAGTTCGCCAGTTTCATGTTTTTCTTATTGCCATAATGGGATGCATGCTACGTTTGTGCTAGAAAATCAGGTGCGTGTTCGATTTCTACTTTGTTAAGGAGCTCTAATGCCATTTCTGTGTTAGTTTACTACTTAGAACTGATTAGAAAGTGGAAGCGCATTCAATTTAGGGACGTGTCATAATTGGGCAAATGATGCCAAATGTAATCAGCATTGTGTTTTGATGTTTTTCTGCCTCTTGTTTAATTTGACCCATTGGATAATTTGAACAATTCTGTTGGTCCCATCAGGGGCGAATGGACGGAAGTCGACTGTATGCAGTTAAACCTGCTAATAACGAACCTCCATATAACGAATTCCTGGATATAACGAAGTTTTCCTATTCTCCGCCGTTACTCCATAGAAGCACATGTATTTGAGACCTCTACATAACGAAGTGGCAGCGGGAGTCCCCCTCGATATAACGAATTTTCCTCTCCGACAACCTAGAGATTTCGCCCCAAATTTTGTCATTTTTGCGCGAGCAGCAACCGGAAGCACCTTCTCCGCCGCGACGGAATGTGAAGCGAGCGCACGTGTGTGAGGCAGGCCCTGCATCCCTTGACCCGGCGATCTTGCCGCTGCGGGCGTGACCTTTCCCCCTCCCTTCATTCAAACCTGATCCTGCCGTTTGCTGCAGTTGGCGTAGCCTGCCAAGCCGGCACTCTCTCCTTTTCCAGTTGATGTTGCCGACGCGCTAGTACACGCTGTGACACATCACACTCGATAAGCGCGGACATGCGCTGTCAAACGATGGCGGCGTGTGGAAGCACCGCTGGAGAAGCGAGCGAAGTGACCTTCGTGCTGTTGTCTATCGCTTCAACGCAAACTGAGCGCCGAGAACACACAGCACGCACAAAGCTACGACCTACACTGCTAGACTCTGCCCCAACGCAGATGGCTTTCAAAATACGGCCCGCGTGACCGCGTGCTGCTGCGCAGTACGCAGTTGATGCCAGAGTACAGTACAATGCCGCCCCGCTATCCCTCCCCCCTCGCTCCCTTGCCGGTGCCTCGAGTGCAACAGAAGAAGGCGCGCTTCCTCCCTGCTTTTCTCGCGCGCGAGATTTAGACGCGGTCTTCGGCTCCCCTTGTACGTTTTCACTTGCACATATAGCATACGGCGCGCGGCGACTGCGTTATCGCCTTGGACTTTATACAGAATATCTATGAGCCAAAACTAATTTTAGGGCCACACTGCGTCATAAACACCATCTTTATATAGCAAATACGGATCTCAAGGGCCATACTTTTGCTGACGGAAACCGAAAATACGTCATAGTTGTCGCCCCCGACACTTTGGGCAGTCAATGCCATCGTCAAGCCACCAAGCCAAGCGACATGAAAAGTCAAAATGGCCGCTCAGGCCGGCGTGGGGTGGCAGTTCGCAACGTATGATGCGGGAACGGTCCCACAGTTGCGACGCAACAGTGGGGTTACCAAGCATTGGGTTCTATGGGAGCTGTGCCGGGACCGGCCGAAAACAACGTAACAGCCGGGAAAACGCAGCCCCTGGGAACGTAACAGCAGGGTTCTACTGTAACATTATACGACGCTACGACGCCATCGTTACGCTCGCTCTTTGTTTCTGATGCCGGTTGTGCGAAACGATACGCGTCCACGCAACCTGGACCTGGTGTGACATTTAAGGATGAGTGCTTTGACGAAAACGGAAAACGGGTGCGCGTTACAATTGAGGGTACATTAGAATCGAGTAAATACGGTAAGCGTTTCTTTTTCGAATTTTTGTGCCGAACCTCCATATAACGAAATCCTCTTTATAACGAAGTTTTCTGGGAACTTGTCAATTTCGTTATATCCAGGTTTAACTGTAGTAAAATATTTGAGGGTGCTTTGAGGCTTGCGGGTATTTTTTCTAAAGTTTCTAGATCTAGGACCTTAATTTAATGCAAAAAAAGAAAATTTGAAAACATGACATCGGCATACCTTTTATGCCTGTTTAGGTTAAGTTTGATGATGACTTCACTTGACCTGTCCGTGCAATGAGTTAGCTGGTAAATTTGGCAAAGATTGAGTGGGCCGCTTGGCGACATTCTTTGCGTGCGTGCGTTAGGTTGCAATTACTGTGTGAGTGAGGCTGTGAAATGGAGGATGCGGTTGTACAGTAGCAGCCTGTTTCTCTCCAGCTCGCTCTGTTTGTGTGCGCAGGTGGTGCTGGACCTGACCAAGGGTGTGACGTTTGTGATCACGGGCGTGTTCATGCTGCTCGTGTTTGGCCTAGAGCAGGGACTGGAGCACTTCAGCCCGAGCTGGCCCTACCTGGCGCTGACGAGCGCCTACTTTGCACTGACCGAGCGTGCATGCCAGGAGCGGCTGCCCACCGTGCTAGGCTGGCTGCAGCTGGCCTCCTTGGAGAATCTGGAGCCTCTATGGGCGCCCGTGCTGTGCCGCCTGGCCTCCTCCCTGGCCACCCTGCTGCTCGTGGTGGCTGTCTCCTTCTGGGGCGGTGGCCACGGTGGGGGCGCCTGGGGCCTCTGCCTGCTCGCCAGCTATTTCAACGTCTACCTGGGCCTTAAGGTGAGGGGGAGTGTTGCTGACTGCAGGCAGTGCTAGCCTTAGAATGCTGCTGGCAGATGCACTAGCAGAGTGCCACTTGTCAGGTAGAGCCCGTCACAGCGCACACGGAGAAAATAAATGACCAGGACAGAATTGAACCACGGTGTACCATCCGCTGTACACCATATGTGGAAGGGATGTGCTTCGGCACTTTCTTGAATTCCTCTGCACTACAAAGCTACTAGAGTGTGCATGGTGAGCCATGTAGGAGGCGGTGAGACGTTTATTCATTGGTTGATTGATTCATTAATTGAAGTTTTTTTTTAATTTGATTTATCGAAGGGTCACTTGAATGATGAATCAATTCACGGACTGGTTGATCTGTCAATTGATTTAATGCTCAGTTGATCATTTGACTGATAGACATGTTGACAGGGTTGTACCGTGCAGATACAACACAGTGCTATGAGGGACACTGTAGTGGAGGTCTGCAGATTGATTTTAACCTCCTGGGGTTCTTGTACCCTATGCCTGTACATAAGCATTCTTGCATTTTGTCCCAATCAGAATTCATATGTCACGACCAGAAGTCAAACCCGCAATCTCAGCAGCACAATGCTCCAAGCCACTGAGCCGTTAGACTTCTGTTAATTCGACTCTGGTTGCAATGTTAAAATGAATTTCACCAATGTTATTGCAATTTGGCAAATAGTTATCACTAGGGGATTCTGAATACTCGAATATCATTGAATCGAATAGAATATTCGAGTAATTTGTTAATTGACTTGAATATCTACTATTCGATTTTCCGAATATGCAATATACAGTGGAACCTCGATTATAAGTTCCCCGGTTATGCGACTACCCTTATCGTAACAATGAATTGGTTTGGGCCCGGCAAAACCCCAATAGAAATAATGTATTAATAACCTCGATTTTACGAGGCAATTTTACGCCGACTCGTCTCGTACGATACCTCTCTGGCACCGTCAGTGGAAAAAAAAAAGTTCTAAGTAGGGACGCAGGCTGGCACATAAGCACACTGCAGGCAGCTGATAATGGGTGTGCAATGCTGTATTTGCCCGAATGTAACGCAACCACGATTGTAACGCGAGGGGCGACTTTCCAGTCAGGCGAAATAAAGAAAATTAAATAGCTAATGTAATGCGAGATGAACGGAAAAAGAAATGGTACCTTTATTCAAGGCATCGCAATTCGGCAACATTCTCTTCACTCATCATAGTCGTCTGAAGAGGAGATGAAGCTTTCCTTAGGCAGTCTTCTCGGGTGATCACTTTCGCGTGACTCGACACTGAAAGCATCCCCGACAAGTGTTTCTGGCGCTGACCTAGGCTCACAATCAGCGCCAAGACAGCTGTTGGCAGTATACTTCGAGGGTGCCGGGACAAGCCGAGCCTCGCGAAAGCGAAACTATCTCCAAAATTGATCGCCCCAGAATTGTCACCTTCGGTGCCGCCGAGGTTGATTAAAAGATTTAAGTACTTCTTAAAAGACCGCACAATCATTTCATTCGGGGTCACTACCAGGCCACTTCATGTTGCACAGAGCCTTCCCGACTGGCCTCGCATAAAGTGGGCCTGCCATCCACAAATCGTCGACTCCTTGACGTCGAGACACCGAGCTGCGGCGAACTTTCCCAGCTCCTTGGCCATCACAATTGCTCGTCTCCCGAAACGACCGTCGTACCTGAATGTGCTGCGTCACCATAACATTGCGAATGAACGGAGTCGAACCACAAAAGGCCGTAGAGTATTGCAGCATCGTAATCAGTCACAAGCACAGCGGAAACATTGTTGATTCCAACCAAAAACAAGTTCTGACTTTGGTCGACTTGTCTGTGGATTGGATCGAGACGTAAAGTTACAGGTTACCAACGTAACGCTAAAAATCGCGGGATTTAGAATATTTGTTTTAAACTGGTCAGCTTTGCCATTAGTCGAATGTAACGCTAAGGTCGAGTTCAAGCAGTGAAAATCATGAAAAGAGAAAGCTCGCATTACAATCAAATAAATATGGGAATTTTTTAATAATTTAATCTGCCTTCCTTGGAAGGAGTGCAGGTTCGTGCCGCAGGCTTATTCAGGCGATCTGTACCCGGTTTTTGGGCAAGATTGAGCGTCACTGCCAGTATTCTTAGTTTTTCTATTATTCGACGCCCGGATTATACGACGGTTTTGCGTGGTCACCTCAAAGTCGTATAATGGGGGTTCCACTGTATTTGGAGTACAGATATTTGGTGTAGGTGGTGGTCGTGGTGTAGGTGCGCAGTGCCACATGTCGTGTGCGCTGCGGAGCCCCTTGTGCTCGTGACACCGAAGCGAGCGTTTCATTTTGTTTTCGGCGCATTGGAAGCGTGAAGCTTACTGTGGATTTAGTCACTGCAAGTGCTCCCGACATTGGCCCGATGCGGGGATCGCACACATAGGCCTGAATGGTGCAATTTCCAGAACGGCGCCGAGTCGACCGGGTCCGTCTCTGTCGGTACAAGGTTGGTCCCGGTCGACAGCGTCGCTCAAGATGATAATACGATGTGAACAGAGGGAACGGAAACAAAAGCAACACATATTTCAGAAAGTGTGAAAGCATGCGATAAGCATGCAGATCTGGTTGGATACGTGGCGATGAACTTTATGCCGCTTCAACAGCCATCAATCTAACCCGCACGCGTGACCTTGGGACCGATTACTGATGAGGCACCCGTATGAACATACCCTATTAGCGGCAAGCGTATTGCAACGGCTTGTGGCCCGTTGCCACCTCGGCCAGTGGTGAATTTTCGTCACGGCCGCACTGCCTAGGCCATTAGGCCTAATCAGCACTGCTTCGTAGGTGTGAGTGACGGTTTGGTGCCGAATCGACACAGATATATTCGCAGCAGCCACGCGACACTTGGAAATCTGACAAACCACCTCACACACGAAAACGAGTGCACGGGAAGGCAAGAAAGTTGTTCACAGTAGCCATCTTTGCGACACACTGAACGACGGCCTCTCGTTCTTGATGCTGTTCGTAGACGCACATCGGTCTCCTTTTGTAGCTTGAGCAACCCATAACAAAACTAGCTTTAGGTTTACATGGCGGGCATGAAAGTGTCATGACCCAGTTGCATGCACTTGGGCGGACAGCAGATGAACGAAATTGGGGGTTGTGAGAGGGGGAGGGGGATGAAGAGCGTCGTGCCAACTTGTCGTTACCTTCCAGATTTCAGAATCTTTGACAGGTGGCAAATCATGTCAAGCCTGACAATGAAAGGGCGCAGACGGCGCCTGCTGTCTGTGTCTGCGCCGACTTTGTGTGGAGTGGTGATCAATTCATATGATGCGCTGTCTTTTCGTCTGTCACATAGGTTGATCTTACGATAACCTACCTGCCGTAAAGTTGGGATAGCCTGTCTGTATTTCCAAGAAAAACAAGACTTTCTATGCAATAAATGAAATATTGCCGCAAAATGCAAGTCGGCTCTTAAACTGAGAACCTCATTGGTATTCAGTACAACAGAACATCAATCACCAATTCATTAGTTTTAGACAAAAAAAAAACACTCTATTCTATTCAACTGAATTACTATTGATAAAAAAATTACTTTCCAGACCTTCATATACGTATTACGTGCTAATTTGGTGTTCCCTTTAATAAGAGCGTACTATATATCTTGATTTCTATGTACCTAAATTACTGATAGCTTGCTACATTCTTGTTGTGCAAAGCTATGGGACTCCCGAGCATGTGCAGCACTGAATTTTCTTGCCCGAAATTTGTAAGCAATAACATTTTGTGAGAAATCTGCCTCTTGCATTGTGCTGTGGCACCACCTTAGAGGGCTTCTCGAGAAACAAAAGGTACGGCATTGGGACGGCGAGAGGCACACTGCATGATGCGAGCTGAAATGTGTTTGTGCGTTTGTCAGTCATAATTTTCATTTTTTACAACTGAACGCTTCCCAGGCAGGACACTGATGCATGACACACAACCTGAAGTCGTCGAAATGTGGTGACAGGTTTTCGTGCAGCTAATGCCGACAAAACCAGTCACTGTGCGACGGGCCGCTGAACAAATATATTGCACCGTAACGCGATTGCCGCAGCACCTACGCTTGTAATCCTATTATTCCTATTTAGTCGTGCTTAATGTGGATCCAAACATGCTTCGGAAGTTGAAATGCAAGAACTTAAGCACTAAGCAGCTGCCCTCATCAAGTTCGAGCCGGGGTCGATTCCACTGAGTGGAGGTTAGCCTATCATTTGCAACTGTTAGATCTGCTCTGAACGTACGCATTAGCATGATAAAAACTGCTTTTATAGTTCTGTTTTGACCATAGTGACCATAGCTCTGTAATGGGGTGATAATGCGCACAGATTATTTAAACAACACTATAGAATGGCACATTCGTTTACATGGGCACGTGTATGGCTACTGCTTCCTCTTCGCGTCAAATACAGTGGAAACCGTG
Organism: Dermacentor silvarum; assembly: GCF_013339745.2. Classification (NCBI taxonomy): domain Eukaryota; kingdom Metazoa; phylum Arthropoda; class Arachnida; order Ixodida; family Ixodidae; genus Dermacentor; species Dermacentor silvarum. Next base: position 58,524 of record NW_023605529.1, read on the forward strand.
CAATGCTGGCATGAAATGATGACGAAATGTGCATATGAGAAGCGTTGTATCACACTGATATGAGAAGGCATGGGCGTCCTGGGCACTTAGAAACGGCGAATAGGTGGTCGTATATATTATGGAAAGGGCGGTTACTGCTTATTTTGATAGATGGTCCTCACGTTTTGTGCTCTTCATCAGCCACATAGTTGTAGCCTATAAAAGCATACAGTACGGTTTCAACGGCACTGCAGCCCATGCGCTGTGAAACAGATAAGTGAAGGGGCTTATCTGCATGTATCGGAACTTTCTCAAATGTTATCGATGGTTCTATCTGTTGTCAGTTGTCACTGAGCCTTGTGTAATCTGACTGTATGCGCGACGCGAATTGTGTAGTACGTTCTGGAATACACGTGGGCACGAGCGAACCTTCGATGGCCCTTGTATGCGGGCATTTGAAAATACAGCTCTAATGGCAAGCCACGAAAACAAATTTTGTGCCTTTGACAACAAAAATGACGTCACTTCTGTTTTTAACAGATATGGCGTAACATTATTCTAATGATGTCACTACTACGTGACAGTATGAACTGGTAAAGAATAAGCGTAACTCTATTGGGTCATTTTTTGTGTTCTTGATTGCAAACATTGGCGCCGGAAAATGGTATGTAATGGGATCATATCAACGAGGTTGTACTGTGATGTGTGCTTGTGGTCTTTTCTCTGTCTTGTGTCGTGCTGTTAGATTGCATAACAGGATAATTAACCCTCTAATGAAAGTCACTGACAAGTCAAAGAATCTAGGATAAGCTCCTCCCAGAATATTTCGGTGTGTCTTGTGTTGCTGCACTCAAAAATTTATTTGTCTCACAGACACAAAAAAATTGGTTGTGCTACAATACTGTTGGACCAGCAGAGCCACCAAGTGCTTTTATGATTTTATTATAAACTACACAATTTCCACAGTTTCTTTGATGTTTGCAATAGTACCAATATATATATATATATATATTTTAATTAGCATTTTGTTTAACGCAAAAGTGATCTTGAAAGATTACAAGTACAATTTCCGACCAATTTCGGCCTCTGTTACATGTATATTTCATTAACCTTATGAATATTTTCACTTGTTTCTATGCAGGCTATCTATAGGCAAGAGGATAAGCAGGTTGCCTGTTCATGGTGTCTAATTAAAAGGAAGTCTGTTTATTTTTTAAACCAACAGTGAACATATTGAGCAGCTAAATTTTATGTATTTTTTTTCACCTATTTTAGTATTTTTTAAATTCTGGTGTTGTACTTTTCAAATTGTAAGGTTGGCCAGCAGGTCTGAAGGTGGCATAGATGCTGAGAAAAAATCAATTGACAAATCAAACCCCTTGAATCAATTCATCAAACCTATTAAATTTGTTCAGCTACCATGAATGGGCAGTACACGGATTTGTCTAGTCTTTGTTTGTAGCTTCAGACATTCTTGTAATGTTATTTATTATGCTTCG
>NW_023605530.1:0-100001 GCF_013339745.2 Dermacentor silvarum
TTGTTATATCGAAATAAGTATGGCCTGCATTCCCAGAAAGTAAAGAGCTGCCTAGCTCAGCTGAGAATAGAGTCAAGCCATTTGTACAGCGTATTTGTGACATGGCGCATTGGTTATGTAGTGAATTCGTACTACTTAGTGTAAGCCAGTGAGTCACGCATGTTGCACTGTGTTCCCCCAGCAATATGATCAATGTTTATTGGTGAAAAGGCACCTATTTAATTTCAGAGGAGATAAGCAACACAGGTCGCTTGTACAGCTTGCAATGGCGTTTTAGTGTAGTGCCAACCAGTAGCGCACCCAGGGTCTCTGCTAGTGGGGTGTTGACAGTTTGCCAATACTATCTAAACAGCACTAATTTCAATTTCTTCACGGGAAATTGTCAAAAAATTTGCTTTTTGCGAGTGTACAGATGATTGCGCGTCTTACATCTTAGTTGCAGTACTCAAATGTGCAAGGAAAGAAAACGGTTAAACAAAAGCGGGGGTTAAGTCGGCCTCAGGGGGGGGGGGGAAGGTTACAACTCCCAAACCCCCCTCCCCCCCCCTGTCGGTGCGCCACTGGTGCCAACACTGTTCATGCAACTTGAGGATTGCTGGAGAAGTAGTAGAAGTTGTGTATTGTTTTTATACATGCTATCATACATGTCATCATATGCCATACAAGTCGTCACATGCTTGTTTTAAGATCGCATTCATTTTCATGCACTATTGCTGAATGTTTCTTGCTGTATGTTTTTTTTTCTATTGTTACCTTCTTCATGGGAAGCTGGGAATAGTCGAGCTGCCATCATGCACCTCTTATTCTATCGTACCCGCAGCTTTTGTTGAGAAATTTACTGATGCGGTAAATAAAATTTGTACTGAGACTATAATTGGCTTGAAAACGTAATCGAGCCTTTCATATAAGGAAAGGTGGGAGGTGTCTTGGAAAACAGTCTGGGTGTCGTGAGTGCCGCCACAGCAGCGACTAATGGCTGAAACATATCCAGCCTTAATGCAGGAATGTGCCGTGTCATTTTGCATATACCGTAAAGCAGAAACTGTGCTTCCCTTCCAGGCCCACGTGTGGCAGCGCTGGGCAGGCGGTCACCAGGGCCGAGCAGTACGCGGCGCTTCTGCTGCGATCTCTGCCAGTACTCGACCGCGTTTCGCCGCAACCTGACCGTGCACCGGCGCACCCACACCGGGGAGAAACCGTACTCGTGCCGGTGCTGTGCCCGCCGCTTCACGCACAAGAGCGGCCTCAACCGCCACATGCGCACCCACGGCGACCAACCCCGGCACGAGTGCCCGCACTGCGCCAAGTCTTTCGCCCAGGGCAAGCACCTGGCGGCACACCTTCGCTGCACCCACGGCGTGTCAGCAGCCGCCGCTGAGGCCAGCGTGGCCGAGGCCGAGCTGGAACGGGACCAGCCCATGAGTTGCCCCCTCTGCCAGCTCACGTTCGCGGGCAAGAAGGCGCTCATGCAGCACCTGCAGCGCCACGTCTCCAGCGATGGCCAGGTGCTCTATCCCTGCACCAGCTGCGATCGGGTGTTCGCCGAGCCGTCGAGCCTGGAACGGCACATGGGTGAGGAGCACCCGTCGGAAGACGCTCCCTCTTTGCCGGCCAGCGAGGACGAGGAGGACGGGGAAGGGGACAGCCTGCTGGGACTGGCCTGAAAGTCTAGCAGCCACCCTCGTTGGCTTTTGCTGTAATGCTGAAAGGATCTGCTGCCTTCAATGCAGTCGTCCGGACAAGGTAACTGCCAGCCGACAGCTGCGTACACCTACTGGCTTAGTCAAACCACAGGCAGAAGATGTACTTTTTCTGATATACCCGTATGCTATGTGCTGGGAACCAGTCTGCGCTAAGTCTGTGACTCTACTGGCTACCAGGGGCACTAGTATGTTTCCATGTGCCATGAGACTTTCCATATGCGTAACCATGCGAGTTCCTGAACACCGGACAACCTTGTTTGAAGAGAAGCATTGTTGTGCCTCACAAGCTGTCAAGATTTGTGCTTTGACGCTTCCGGTGCCACTTCACAGGAGCTTTGTGAGGCATCTGTTCTTTGTGTGGTGCAAAAGCGATATGAAAGTGTGCGATGATTTGAACTGCCCTCCGGTTGGCTGCTCTGTTTGTGATTGTGCACACATTCTCTACAGCTGTTGCCTGCTTTTGAACACGCAGTGCTTTTTCACGTCTCGCGAGTGCTGCCTGTGTGCACAGCCGCCAAGAGCATGATATGGGTTGAACTGCGTCGACCACATCATTTTGAGGGCCTGCCAATGGTGGTTTGTAGCCATCAAGCTTAATACTGCACCAAATGCTGCGCACAGTGCTGCCTCTGTAGGTCATTAGTGGTTTGATGCTCGCTTTGTTTGCTCCTCTTTAGAAAGGCCAATGTGTACGCTGTGCTTTTTTTTTGCATTCATTGGTGCATATACTGATGGTGACCAGCACATGGAGCTTGGAAATTTTGCTGGACAGGAAACAGGGTAAGTGATGTCAACATAAGCAGGCTGTGAGAGCCTCAGCTGGTGAATTCTATTGGGTGAAAAGGCACACGTTTAAATGCTGCATATGTTAATCTTGTGAGGGCCTGCTTCGTAGGGTTCTATCAACGCATTGCTAAAGGTATATGTAGTGCTGCTGCCTGCTTTCGCTGGTGGGATGTCAGTTCAGCAAGCATGGGGATAATGGGCTGTGCTTAGATTTGTATAAGGATCATTGCTCCCGCTTCCGATGGATAAGGATCATCGCTCCAGCTTCGGAATTCATTGCGTAGTAATTACTAGTCTTATACAGGCTCGCGTTGCTACTGTTTCACTGCTTGAGAGCAATTCAGAGAGAAATAATTGATCAGGATATTAAAAACGGGGTACCCACGATGAGCATTACTGATCATGCAATGTTTTGATTTAGTAACACACATACGCTTCACCCTTTGACAGCCTAACACATAAATAAATGGTATTGCGAACAATGCAATGTGCTGTATGTTTACTACACCAGCTGTATGTTTGAAAAACGCACCCATTTTTCAACTCTGTTGTCCAGCAAGTGCTGCCACCCTGTGTGGATACAAGGAAATCTTTTCTCGCACCGTAGTCTTTTGGTTTTCATTCCAGAGCTTGTTTACGCCAGTGCGTCAACCACTTGCACATCTGTGTATGTGTGGGTGACGGCGGTTAGTTTTGGTTTTGTCTTGCAGGCTGTTTCTGTTTGTTGCGTTCCAAAAACTTGTCTATTTGGTTTCTATTCTCTCAAAGGGTCACCGGTAGAAGCTCACTTGTCTGTTGCTCACAGGGGCGCGATTACGTCTGTTCACAAGCGGACGCTGGTATATACATACGGTGCCGCCGTATACAAATAATGCTTCCACGCCCACATTCTCTTTCTAGAGACTTGTGAAAACTGATTGACCTTCCTTGGTAGTGGGACAAAGGATCACTGCACGCTTCTCATTTGGTTTTTCTGATGGGCGCACAACCACCTAGTTTTCTTGCATGTACTCACATACACAGTTTGATTATGCAATGGGCATGTTGGCTGGTTGAATTTTTTCACTTTATGGTTACTCTAAAAAATAGTGTTAGATATATTTTTAAATAGATCACTCTGAAAATTTGCAATTTACAATAAAAAAATCAATCCTGCGGGGTCGCATTTGGTAAAAAAAATGTACCCTCGAAGGGTTAACAGGCATCGTTTATTTATGCTCTCACAATTAGGGTATCTAACGAATTATTTGCAATTAAGCTTAACTGCAGGGACAAAGGGCCTGCACTTGAGCTCGTCGGTACGACTTCATGACAGAAAAGCAGTGCGAAAAACTGGGACGAAAAAGTACTAGATACCATCTTGTCCGTCCGATTATCTTTAGTCCCATTTGTAGCGCTGTTTACCCAACGTGCAGGAACAAAATGTTTGTCACGTACAGAAAGAAGCTGCCGTGTGTTTTCTCAGCAAAGCAGTCCAGTCGTGCTGAATGTTGAGCATGGTGTAAGATAGGGGAGGTGACTCAACGGTGGCTGCCGGTGTGGCAAGTTAACGCTCGGTTTCTTGGATCACACGACAGATGGCGCTAGCGCACTGCGGGCCATGGCTGCGGTCCACGGGCCATGGCTGCGCTAAAAATGTGTCGAACACACATTTTTAGCGGACAGGCCCGTTGATTGAACATAATTCGTGCAAATAGGCAGAAAAGCAACAGTGCTATGCGTTACAAATGAAACATTTCATTATTTCTGTATTTTTTGTGAAGTGGCTGTACTGTAAGGCGCGATCAGTCGCGATGTGCCGTGTTCGCATAGCAATGTGAGGCTAGGATTCCTACAAAACAAATACTTTAGCGTTGCCGTTGCTAACGTCTCCACAACATATTGCAGTTGAATAGCAAAAACAATGCAACCCGTCATTATCGTTGGCTGTAGCGAGATATCACTGGTGTGCACTTTCCTGGCTTGTTTTCTTCAGATAAAGTAGGCTAATCCGGCTCCTTATTCTTGCTGGCCCCGTACAATTTCAGTAGTTCAAACAAACGAACAGAAGTTTTATTTGAAATGCACATAGCAGTGGGCTCAGATAATTGGCAAAACTAAGAATAGTCTAAAGCACAGGGAAATGAAACTGAAGGTATGAAACAGGCATGGGGAAATATGTGCAGAAATGTGGCAAAACATGAACCACTTTGGCAAAATGTATCGTATGCAATATTGAAAGATGTCTTTAAATTATAATGCAAACACAACTAAAAAGTGTGTGTGTGTTTTTTTCTAAATATTTTTCTATATGAGAAAAGTCCTGGCACATATCAGAAAGGTCTCTCGCGTGTTTCAGTGTTTCAAATTTTCAGTGTTTGGATGCAATCACCCAATTCATCCTTTAATGCGCAATGAAACACACATAAAAAGTACCCGAAGGCCATTGAATACTGTGCACCTATGGAAATTCTGCTCATCACTCGCACAATACATATATTACGAGTTGTATGTGGTGGTAGATCAGGGGCTACGGTGTTTGACTACTAAGCTTGAAGACCCGCTGTGGTGCTTAGTAGCTATGGTGTTGGGCTGCTAAGTACGAGGCCACGGGATCAAATCCCGGTCACGGTGGCCACATTTCCATGGGGGCGAAATGCGAAAAACACCCGTTTACTTAGATTTAGGTGCACGTCAATAGAACCCCAGGTGGTCCAATTTATTCCGGAGTCGCCCACTACAGCGTGCCTCATGGTTTTGACTCGTAAAACCCCATAATTAAATTTTTTTTGCTAAACTCAAGACGTGGGTTCGATTCCCGGCCATGGCGGCGGCATTTCGATGGGGGTGAAAAGCATAAACACCCGTGTACCTAGATTTAGGTGCACGGTAAAGAACCCCAGGTGGTCAAAATTACCCAAGTCCTCTGCTAGGGCGTGCCTCATAATCATATCGTGGTCTTGGCACGTAAAACCACAGGAATGATTATTACTTGTATTTGGAGTACTGCTGACCATGGCACAATATATATCTCATGTAGTTGCATTTGAAATACTGCTTATTCCTGGCACAATGAGTCATCTCTGCAGAAATTTCACATTAGACCAGCTTAGACCGTTTTCTCAGGTCTCGTGTTTTGCTTCCAGTATTGCCTCATTCTCACCGAGATATAGTAGTGCAAGACTGCTGTTATGTCAATCTTATGAGTGGCGCAGGGGAACGAGAGATGAAAGGTGTCCATGACCTCATCCAGATTTGCTCGTAAGCAAACATACTTTCAGAGTGCTTGTCTGTGGCAGAAACGAGATTAAATACATTGGTAGTGGGATGCAGCAGTTTTCCACGGGTCTTGCAGTTAACAAAGGCCGATTCAGGCCTTTCTGAGGACTGCGTCGGTGAGACAAGCCCCTGCTTCCACACTAAACATGTCGTGCGCCTCAAGAGTTTTCTGCTCAAAAACGTGCAGAACTTGCGAGGACGTTGCCATTGTACTCGGCAGTCCACGTTTTCGAGGCAGAACGAGGTTCGAAATCTCTCTCGCAGCATGATCTGACGGTTGAAGGATCCGATCCTTCCGCAGAATGGCGTGCCGCCACAGTTTCTGGCGTGCTTCGTCTTTCGGGGCCGAAAATAGCGAAAACTTTTGCTGGCATGACTTGTAGCCGGTGTTACAATGTGGCACAAAGCACTTCCTTCCCATTGTTTGAAGACACGTTCACTGAACAATCGAAAACACGACACCATGCACGACACCCAACGACGCACTACCGCTGACAACAAATGTAAGAAAGAAAAAAACACGGCCCACAGTGTGCTACTGCCATCTGTCGGAAGATGCGCAAACCGCGAACGTTTACTCCACACACCCGTTCTGACGGCAGAGCCGCATATTCAGCCACCTCCCCTATCTTACACCATGATGTTGAGTAAGTAAGGGCATTGGATACAAACGACTTTTGACCGAACTCGTTCAAGGTTTTGCACAGAGGTGGTGCTTTGTTGTAGGGGTGTGCGAATAATGATTTTTGAGACCGAATTGAATACGAATTGAATAGTGCCAGAAGTGAATCGAATCAAATATGCAATAGTTTTCGAAAAGCGTTTGAATAGTGAACAGCCATTATCACAATTAATATAAAATTATGCTCACATCCTAGTACTCTTAAAGTTTGCAATTTTCTGTCATTACATAGTACGTTATGGAGCGTTATTAATTAAAACCACAAATGGAGCATTAGGAGCAAGCAAGTCGTTTTTTCGCATTCACAAGCCTCTTCAGGCAGTGTGAATTATCACTGTATGGCTGTATGGGCAAGTGTGGCTACCAAAGCGACGTAGCCAGCTCCACTATGCAAGTTCTCATGTTTTATGTGTATATACTATGCCTGCAGGGGCGGGGGGGGGGGGGGGGGGGGGGGAGTTTACTGTACTTTCGTTGCAATTTTATGTTTATTTAGGCACAGTTGACGTTTTGAAGTATTCGAAACATAATTGAAAAATATTCGAATTCACAAATGTGACTATTCGATTCGTGATATGAAAGTTTCAAATATTCGCACAGCCCTACTTTGTTGGTGTGCAAGGTTAGGTGCATTTCTTTTCTGCTTTGTCCCGAATAGCTTGATTAGCATGCACTCTCTGTGGCGACACCACACACAAAAAAATTAGATTTTGCAGCAAGATAATAGATAATAGTCACAGCAAAATCGCCATCTTTTCGTCTGACATCGCCACAGGCAACATGTACTTCAGATTTATCCTGCACGCCTGCCAACTGTGCCAAATTTTCCATAGCGTTTATGAAATTGGACTGGTTCTACGATTTTACATATGCTTTTCAAGTTCTACCAAAAATTTTGTTTGTAAGTTTTGCTGATCTGTCTTAAGACCTTTGGAAGTTTTCTGATGGTGAAAGGCACCAGAAGGCTACCTGCTTTGAACAACTTTATTCAAACAAGTACCTGTAGCAGGCAAAATTGAATTTAGCAAAGTCACTGTGATCTAAAAACAGTGTGTTGTTTGCCAGTCTCAGCTGATCCAAGTCTGCTGCTTGCTTGTGTGCTATCCCATCAACTATCGAGTGAAGGGCTTGTTCAAGCACTTGCGGCAATGGCTCAGTTGCTTTTGTATTATGCTATTTTAGCGAAAGATGGTTGGTTCAACCGTGACCGGATATTAATAGTGGCATAATGACAAGATGGCTGTGTGCCAATGGAGTGCATGTGCAAAACTACGGCGGGCTCAAAATTTCAGTGCACTTAACGTCAGTGCCGCCTTACGTGGCCTTTCTGGCTGTCATACAGTGTGCATGTCAGCTGAAATAAGGGGCCTCAGACAGACCCTGTGTTTGAATAACGGTTTCATTTTATGTGACACTCCTTGACACAGTCTCCTATGTCATAAAGTGAACTAGTGTTCGATTTACTGTTGCCTGGGCCATCTTGAGTGAAGATCTGCAGGTCATGTCTGCTTTGTGTGTCAAATTATGCAGCCATTAAATGTATTTAGAGCAGGCAACATCACAAAGCTAGATGCCAGAGGGTCGTCAACCAGTTAACCTCAGCTGGCAACAGGACACGCTGAATGTGCACAAAACAATATACAGATGGCTTATCTCATGCTTATGTTTCAGAGTGCCTTGTCGTGTTTTGTTTAGCAAGTCACAGCAGCGTGGAACTCCATCGGCCATGAAAGTTGGCTAACATGCAGGCTGGTAGTATCGGAAAGGGCAAGAAGCCTTCATCTTCTTGCTTTGATTTTGAAAGATAATGAAAGGGAACTCTGGGGGGCATTGCTCTTGCAGTGGCTAGGCACTTAGTCTGCAGATAAGTATCCGCAACCTAGCACTCCATGAGTGCTGCCCTGTTTTAATTGAGAGATGTTAGTCATAATTTGTGTTCCTGCTTGTGTGGTACACAGTGTTGATGTGCCATTGCCCTGACTATCCTTCTCTTTAAGAATGAAACTTCTTTCATGTCTAAATTAATTTGACCCATAATGCATTAGGATGTCGCGAGTATAAGCTCTGCAAGGTGGAGTTTGCATTGTTTGCTTCGAATATGATGGCTACGTTATTTCACTTGCTATTTGAAGATGTGCATGAAGTTAGCAGCAGTGCATAGTTCAAGTGGTTAAGTCAAAGACAACATGAAGCCAACGCGGAATGTTTTACATGTAAAGTAAGGCCACAAGCACTTGTGAATTGAATGCTGCAGCCATGAGTGTGGGTGCTTGCATTCTGTTGGCTTATTGTCATTTTGTCGGATGCTTTGCATCTGGACATTGTAGTGTCTCATTGCCATACTTGTTTGTACTTTGTTAAAGATTTTTAATTTAATTTGTACTTATCAATGCCCTTCTGTTTCTTTTCTGGAAGCGCTACTTTACAAATCAGCTTACAAATGCAGAATAGTGCTTGTCAGACTGACGCCACATTTTGAATGGAAGCTTGTCAGAGGCATTTACATGGGCTAGTCATTCCAGTTTTGTGAGCTCCTTGTGTGACGTACATGTGTGCTCTCGTGGCATTGGAGTACGTAATGAATTTCTGTTATGGCACGCAGAGCTCAAGCCGATTGTGTTTCACCACAAAACATTTATGCATTTACACGGGAATGTCCTGTCATGCATGATTTAGACTCTACTTCGAGCATGTTCACTGTGCTTAGGGCTTTGTCTTGCACCGTGTCATTGAAAGTGATGAGATGCTAGTCGCTATCAGTGACACTGCTGGGATTTCGAATGTTCAATTTATTTCTAGTCTATCATAGACTCAATGGTATTGATTGCTAATCGCGAGAGAGCGGCCTTCTCAGCTTGTGTACCTGGCCAGGAAGTTGTCTCTGGTGCACTCTTTTTTGCTTTGGCTTCACGAGGAACACTTAGAAGCTGTAGTTACTGTAAATGTCTATGAAAGTCCATGTGTTGTATAGTTGTATATGTGTGTGCAGTATCCATGCAATGCAGAAAGCAGTTTTGCAGTGCACGTGCAGTTCCTAGTTCCTAAGTATCTGGTCGTCACAGCAACGCTGACAAAAAAAGAAAAAAAAAGCTTGCATGCCCTCAATGGGCATTGCTGCAAGTGTAATTTTGATGGTGTTGTCTATTCAAGAGTCATGCAGAACTGTAGTTCAAGTGAAATGTATGTTTTTTATTCTTTTTAGCTTGAGAAGATGCAAGATGTATTTTATAGCTAGCACATACATAGCCCATTGAGTCATGTCTGTTACGTGCAGTGGATGTAATTGGATGCAGTGGATGTTTTGGGAAGTAAACTAGGTTGATACCTTTAAGATGTGTGTTTATCTGAGTGGGGGGTTTTCTTACCTTTGTCAGAGATTGTCTACAAATGCACTAAGAACCATTGTTCACTATGAAATATTTGTGTTCCATGGACATGCATCATCATATTGCACCATAGATTTGCGGGGCATGTGCCATGCATTCAACTTTCCTTATTCTACCTTTTTTGACTATGTGAATAAATTACACCACGTGTGAAATAAAGCGCAAGCATTGACAACGTTATTGCATGGCTTCTGAAGTGTGAGACAGCGCAGCAAGGACAGGTGGGAAGAGAGACAACGCAAGTACTAACAGCAGTGGCAAGGCTCTGTGTAGCCATACGCACGTGTGCATATCGAGGGATGATAAAGAATGAAGTTTTCAAAACATATCGATAGCAGAAGGCTGTGAATGAGGCGTAGAAAAGGGGCAGCTCATCAAGTGTCCCTGGCCACATAAATATAACAAAAAAGGGAGATAGGGTGTAGTCATCCTTTGAGCCAATCAGAGGTGAAAAAATAGCGAATTTGACAATACGGTAGAATTTCGCAGTGTCCAGGGCCGAGATAACGTAACGATTCTACTCTAATTCTTTTTATCTTTGTCTTCGTCGACATTATCACCGTGATTAGCTGGTCATGAGTGGCAGGTGTTGGTGCAAAAGGTGCAAGGCTTGCAATTCAAAGGCTACTATAACAGCAGTGCTGGTGGGCATAAAGCTGTCTACGTATTCTAAATACTGCATATTCTGGCACAAAGAAAAATGCGGCGCCAAGTTGCATGGTCCCTCAAGCTTTGTCTTCCGATCCGGCGCTTGGCAATCTTTAGCAGGCAATCCGCGACGGCGGGCGCTTGCAGCAGAGAGCGCTCACATTTTATCAGTGCCGCTTCGATTGTAAGCGGAGTCCGCCTGCGCATGACACCGAAGTTCGGAGAGTGAATGAGATAAGGAACGTAGAAAGTGAAAGGCGAAAGCTGTCAGTGCGTCAACAATGTATATTTCATTAGGTCTGCCGGTAGTCTTCTGGAGGACGCCTCCGGTACACAACGCATGTTTCTTTCTCCGCTGTGATGACTGAAGCCGCAAAGTATAGCCTGAAACACGTGGTTATGCTGACTATCTGCAGAGACAAAAGAAGAAAATTTTGTATCAGCGGAACTTTCGTAGCGTAAAGCTACGAAAGTTCCGCTGGACAAAATCCGCTTTCGGCTTGGACATTGTTCAAATAAGGCAACACCTGCCTGACACCACTGTTCCTGTTCGAGAAACGCATTTTCTCAGCGGGAACTGTCAATCGCTTCAAAGCACTGACCGCGGTTTGTTCAACTTCCCCGGCTTCTGAGCACACGCTGACACATGAGGATGCATCGACACTGGATGAAACATGTGAAAATGGCGTTTCATCTGAGTCAAATCAATTTATTCTCCAGTTTACATTCTGGACGGTCATTTTGGGCTAAAAGCTACATACGTAGCTTGACGTGACCCAAAAGACCAGGCAAGGCAATATCACAGCAAACAGTGTGCGCACATGTACATAATTCACTTAATTCCAACTGTCGCAGGAATTCCTCATGGACGAAAATGCATTTAAAACAACACTACATTAGCAATACAAGCTATACAAAACAATCAAACAACAGCTATACAACATAGCATGAGACTGAATTCACAAGGTTAACATTTGCTAAAAAAACAAAAAAAAACAACAAAAAAACGAAACAGGTTGTACATTACATACTCAGAACCATACACACAGGCAGAATAATAATTACATCAGATACATTACAAGCGTACAAAGTAAGAGCGGAGTTCTTTCTTACTGAAATTATCGATATTTTTGTACTTGTTCAATGTGAATGGCAGGTTATGTGTTAACGACTGATGCTTATAGAGTGTTCTGAAGTATGGAATTGACCATATCTGAGGATTTCTTGTGTTCACATTAATGGGGCGTCGCTCTAAAGAGGCTAATTGTTCTATGTAGCTCCAAGCTAATTCTGATGAATATCGTGCACTATGTAATAAACGATAAGTGTATAGGTTATCAATTCGAATAACATTATACTTAGGGAACGCTTCTCTGGTGCTTGAATAATAATCTATATTTCCAACATAGCGAATTATCTTCTTCTGCAACAACAGTTTTGGTGGTTGTACACCATATTAAAGCGCAATAATATAAGTGTGAGTTAAATAATGCATTGTAAATCTGCACTTTGGCGCTTATAGGAAGTATACTACGGCATTGTGACACAACCCCTGTCACGGAAGAAAGCTTTTTACAGAGATAATTGACGTGCATGTTCCAAGAGAGGTGTGAAGAGAAATAAACGCCAAGAATTTTATGACTGTCAACTATTTCTATTTTTTGACCTTCAAAAGTGATAATATTGTTTAACTGCAGTAATTTGTTCTTGGAGCGAAAAATAATTATCTTAGTTTTAGTTGCATTAATTTTAATTTGGTTTAACTGAGACCAGGTAGATAGGTTTTCTAGCAGTGCATTACATTCTACTGTTAAGTTGTGCACGTGATTTCCACATAACATGACAGGGCTGTCATCAGCATATATAATGAATTGAGCTTTAGTATAAATATTTACAATGTCATTGATGTAGACGTTAAATAAAAGCGGTCCTAGTACGCTTCCTTGTGGTACGCCAAATCTGTTCATTAGGAAAGACGACATGTGACCGTTCGCGTACACAGCCTGGAATCGGTCACTTAGATAAGATTTAAATAGAGATAAACAGATTCCACGTATTCCGTAACGCTAGTTTTTCTAATAAGATACTATGGCTGAGGCAGTCGAATGCCTTACTAAAGTCTATAAATAAAGCAAGCGTATAGATATTCATTTCTATGTTTTTTATTATGTTTTCCTTTATTGACAGTAGGGCTGTTTCTGTTGACCTGTGTTTCCTAAATCCATGTTGTGCATTAGTTATAACACCAAATTTATCAAAGAAATTGACCATACGAGAGTGAATGATTTTCTCGAGGCCCTTCGAAAATACAGGCAACACCGAAATTGGCCTATAGTTGTTTGGATCATGAGGACTACCGCCTTTCAAAATTGCCGAAACTTTAGCGTACTTCATTGCTTTGGCAAAGACGCCTGATTGAAGCGTTAGATTGAATATGAGCAAGAACAGGGGAAATGGAAGTTATGCAATACTTAATGGGTCCTAATTGTAGGTTATTGATGTCTAAGGCCTTACTGTTATTTAATGATTTAAATGTGGTACACACTTCATTTTCGTCGGTAGGCTGAAAGTAAATGCTATCGGTTATAATACTAGCATTTTTTGTTCTAGAAGTTGCTGCGAGGAGTGAATGGGCAGAAGGAATGGCAGCGTTAATGAAGTGTTGATTAAAGTAATTGGCAAGGGCCTCACCCCTCAATTCAGTACCGTCATGAAGTATACTGGTTGGAACGCTTGTTTTCGTGCGACGGCCAAGAACGTCATTGATTATTTTCCATGTCTTATTAGGGTGCTGCCTTGTGGCAGTTAAGAAAAGCTGCTCATAATAAGCCCGTTTAGCACGCCTAAGTTCTGAATTTAATTGGTTTCGAAACATTTTAAATTCTTTTAAATGCAATGTAGAACGTGACTGTAAAAATGAATGATACATGGAATTTTTACATCTGATCATTCTCAAGTGTTCTTTCGTTATCCACGGCTTTCTTGCCTTTTTTGGCAGTCTTATTTGTTTCATAGGAAAATGCTTTTCATATAATTTTAAAAATGTTTTAATAAATTCATTGTAAGCCTCATCGACTTCTGTTTTTTCTAAGACAGAAGACCAGTCTTGCTCCATTATATCACTCTTAAAGGCTACCAGCCCGCTCTCCGAAATACACTGAACGGTGAAAATTTCTATATCATCATTTCTAATGCCTTTTTCGTATTTGTACAGTGCATAAACAGGACAGTGATCGCTCAGGTCCGAAACAGTAGTACCAGCGGTGTAAATATTAGTTTCGACGTTTGTTACCAGAAGGTCGAGACATGACAACGTGGAACATGTAATGCGAGTTGGTGTGGTGATTAAATTTTTGAAACCAGACGAGGACAACAATGTATCGAATTCCCTAGAGGCGTTGCTGTCTTCCAAAATATTGATATTGAAATCGCCACCGCATGTCAGGTGAAAGTTATTCTTGCAGATAAAATCCAAGAAACATTAGTAAAATTCGATGAAACGCCTGCAGTTTCCACATGGTGGGCGATAGACGACAGCAAATACTTCACTATTATTTAGTATTGTTAGAAATTCATAGTCTTCTGTTGACACGCAGTACTCATGTACCAAAACACATTTCTTCTGTTTAGTCACAAAAAGCGCAACACCTCCTCCACGTTTTTCTGGCCTATTGAGAAAGAAACTATCGTATCCATCTAGCTCCAACTTGCTGCTACCAGTTGTATACCTGGTTTCAGATAACATAATTACATCCAATTTAAATGAGAATTGGTCTAAATAAAGCGATATATCATCCTCTTTATTCATTGCAGAGCGGGCGTTAATATGTAAAACCGATTGGCAAGACGGATAACTAGATTTAATAGCGGAAGGTGACACTAACTTTAGGTATACGCAACCGTTATCCATTGCGAGATTATGCTGAAAGGCTCAGCTCACGCCGTCACGTGTGCCTGTGCGGTTGCGGATGCCGGCCTCGAAAATATCTTATCAATGTCATGGTCATTCAGAATGTGCACAGCGGGCGTATCGTCAGCTTGCTTCGCATAAATTTTCCCGTTAAACGACCAGACCGATTTCTACTTGTATTCATATTTCTTCTTGACGGCGAGAGCTAGAAGTTTCTTTAAGGCTGGGCAAAGATGCTCGTTCACATAGATAGCGTTTCCTGTGGTCAGTCCGACGTCTTTGTTTGTGAGATGAGCTCTCTTTGCCTTCTTTAGAATGCTGTCTCGCTTTGCACGTGACTTAAACTGAACAATGATGTTACTTTTGCCGGCATCTCGAGTCGGCACTCGATGACAGGCCTCGATATCGACTTCAGTTATCGGCTCATTTATGGCACCGCCAATCTTGGACACAATACTAAAAACAGATTCATCGTCTTGTTTTAGTACTCCTTGTATTTCTAGGTTTGCCTTCCTCGAGTACTGTTCTGCGAGAACAAGCCGTGTGTCGAGATCCCGGCTTCTGCTTTCCAGACACTAGCATTCGGCACGAAGCGCTGCGTTCTCACTTTCAAGATCCTTGTTCCTTGTAACCACATCGTCCAGTTTTTTTCTGCTCCTCGATTGAACTGAAGGCAAACTCAAGACTTTGTGCCATATTCTCTGCTCGTTTTTAAGTCTCGGATTTCATTTCGCAAATCCCTTTCAAGGGAATCGCGGAAAGTTTTCATTTCTTGTTTCATCTATTCTTTCAGCTTGAGTAGCTCTGCCTTCATTTCATCCTTGAGCTTAGTTATATCTTTTGTCATATTGCAGTACAAACAGGCAAATAAAGTCAATTCGAAATTCACTATTTGGCAGTAGCGACGAAACTTCGAGATGCAACAGGGAAAAAATGGGCAATATAATGCAAACACTAACCTGTGATAAGAATGCCGAAACGTTAAGCCCGTGCACACAGCTGTTGCCGCTACTGCCAAGTGAGGAGTGTCTGAGGAGGCATCTACGTCACAGGAAGTGTTCGTCCCAAAACAAGCGGCCGTTGAAGAGCTCGACAGGTATGCGTGGTGCCCAGAAGTTTCGCCACTAAAACCTCCACATTTGATTGAAAGAAAACATTGAAGCTTATATGCCAAGCGAAAGGAAGGAGAAATCGAGCATGGTCCTAAGAAGACACTTAGGTCCAGTTTATCGGCAGTATATGACACAGAAAGCCAGCCTGTGACATCGACAGAAAGCTTCAATACCTGTTCAGACTGGCTGAACAACTTAAAGCAAGCCTTCGAAGCTTCGGAGTCGTTCAGTGAGCGTTGTCGTCCTTTAACTTTGCTGCCAAAGTCACTTGACATCAAAGAGATATAGCATGTTATTCCAGCAGCGACACGCTACATGAACCGTAAATCCAGAAAGTACAAAGAAAATCATGGTGTGTGGTCCGGCCGTGACCATTATACAATAAAAAGGGTAAACCAGAAAGATCTCGAAGCAGCATTGCACTATTACACTGAAGATCAGTTTAATTGTAGCCAACCAAGAAAGAATTTATTTAGAAATGTGTAATGACACGCTCTATACGTGAAACTTGCCGCATGTTTAAGGAAGCTCACCCTGACACTCCAATCGGTCGGACTAAGTTCTACTCTTTGCGACCGAAATATGTCTAGTGCACGCCGACACAGGAAGTATGTGTTAGTGTATATTGTGCCAACGTAAAATTGGCAGTATGTGCGCTGAAAAAGAGCTCGGGTTAGAAGAAAAGTACCAAAGACTTTCGCGACCTTTGCCTGTGCAGTCCCTTTTCCTTTAAGTGCGAACTTGGAGAGTGTCCAGCGTGTCCGACAGTCAGATCTCTCACATTGACTGACCTTGGAATTCTTGAAGAAATATTATATGCGACTTGGGAGAAGGGTGACTTAATAAAGAGGTCTACCCCGAGTGCATTCTCGGACACACATCAGGCACATTCAAGGTGAAGCAAACAGTAAAGAAAAGAAGTGTATGCAGAAAGCAAGCATTTCGATTTTGCAGAGAGCTGGACAGTCACGCTACCAGACAAAATTCTGTCTCATCACTGGAGTAAAAGTCAAGTCACCATATTCACCTTTGTAGCCACGACCCAGAAAGGGGCGCACAGTTTTGCTGTCATAAGCGATGACATGTGCCATGACTCAGCCCGTGCATGCTACGGCTTGGCTAAGGTGCATGATTGGCTTGAAGAGCACATCGCAGTGCATGCTCATATTACGCATGTCAATGACGATGCTGCTGCTCATTTCAACAACAAATTTCAAATTCATGAATTGAAAAACAACGGGTATGCATCAGCCAGGTGGTTATTTTGCGCTACTTGTACAGGGGAACACGAAAAAATACCTGCAATGGAATCTGAGGCTTTCTGAAGCACCAGGCGACGCTACACAAGCTTTGAAATCCCGCTTCATCTGCCATCAACTGTGCTTCTGATATGGTAGAAGTTTTGACTCGTAAGCTACCAAAGGTTACATTAATTTACGCTCCAAAAGCTGCCATCCAAGGCAAGAGAATGGGTTGCGGTTCCTGCAAGTCCTGGTATTCAGTTGTGGCATATGTGGGAGTGCAAGCACAACTCCGAACTGCAGTTGTTCGTGGTAAGAACAGTTGCTTCGGATAAGCAATTTCTTCGGCAAAGAAATCGAATGTCACATGTTCTTAAAAAGGTGCAAGACCAGATTAATAAAATACAACCCCATGGCAACAGTACCGTCAGCCTTCTTCCTCAGCC
Organism: Dermacentor silvarum; assembly: GCF_013339745.2. Taxonomy (NCBI): domain Eukaryota; kingdom Metazoa; phylum Arthropoda; class Arachnida; order Ixodida; family Ixodidae; genus Dermacentor; species Dermacentor silvarum. The sequence continues at coordinate 17,173 of NW_023605530.1, forward strand.
ACATTGGCATACAACATGCACAATTGTGCGGTTAAAAAAGGTTGTAACCCACACAGCACAGCACAGCATCACCTGTTGGCAGCGTTATATTTGAACTATGAATATTACGTTGAACGAGTTCTTGCATAGCTCAATAAATCAGAACGCATGAAATCCGTGTTGCGGCCGCTAGGCTGAGTGTGGTCACATTTGACGCATTGTAACTTGTTCGGTACTCTAATAATGCAACATTTTTTTATGCACAGTGGTAAACAACGTCCTCAACTTCAACCAGACTTATTTTCAAAAAAATAAGAAAGGGCCCGCCTCGGCTGCGGGAGGCTGTGGGTTCGATTCCCACAGCCGCCGGGCACCCACTGGTTCAAAAGGGTACAAGCGTACCCCGGCCTGGCGTTCGGCTTCCTTCAGTGGTGATACGCTTGGGAAAGGAGCCTGCGCCCTGAATTCCCGTCGAAACCAACGTGAGCACGGAAATAAGAAAGGGCCTTTTTCAGAAAACTAATTTCAAATTTTGATGTTTTTGGCAAACTACTTAAGTATAAGTGCAATTTTTAAATATAACGATGCTTGACAAAGTAACGAAAATTATTTTTAAAAATATGCTCGAGAAGTGTACCATTGTTTTTCTATGCGCGCTCAAAGTTCAGATATCGCAAAACTGGCAGAAAAGCGTTTTCGACGACCGAAATCTGTGCGCTTTTTTCAGGCAAACAAATTTTTTTTTTCACAAAACTAAGCTCAGAATCATTGTTCTGGGCACAAAACCTGCGCCTAAGGTAAATTTCATCAAAATCGGGAATGGTAACCAGGACCACCTGTTCGTTCTTATCTGGATTCACCCAGCAAGTAGTGCGGTCAAGGGAGTCTCACTTTGCGCATTTCGCAGATTGCAGTGCAGTTGCTCTTGACCTGTGACGCTTTCGAAATATAAACTACTTCATTTATCACAACTAAAGCTTGTAAACGCAAGTTTATTTATTTCGAATTACATGTTATTTGTGCTTCCAGCATATGGTGTACTGCATTTTGGTCGCAAGAGAGCAAGTGAGCTCGTTTGGGTATAAATAAGTTCAGACCTTCGACATCTTTCATGTAATGAATACGTCGTATTCCGCAATATAAACACTTATTTTAATTCAAATCACGTGGTCTGTGCCTCTTTCATAGGGGACGCACTATTTTCTGGTAACAAGTGCGAACAGAGAGTGCCTGCTATGCATGAAACGGAGCATAGGTAAAACTAAGAAACCGCACGTCTTGCCCAATGTTGCCTGCTCACTTTTGTGACGGCATATCACAAGTGACCAGCATTGATTCTTTAACATTGTTAATGATGCATCTTTTACAGTGAAGCTGTATATGGCTAGGCGATTCGTCCGTATGTCGCCTGTTTGCAGGAACTATCATGATCAGCAATGGCTCGAGCATCGTTGGCTTCTTCCACAGCTGGATCATTGGCGTCTCTCGGCACAGCGCGCTCGTGCCACTGCTTCCGCGTTTGTCGTCGTTGTCTTCTTCCACAGCTGGCTCCGTCGCCGCTCATCATTCCAGCGTAGAATTTCACTTCTGTTGTCGTAATGTGGAGGCCGCGTTTACGGGGGTATGAGGCATTGCTTAAAGGGGTATGAGCCATTCATTGTCTTACGTGACGGACAGATTTAATTTTTAAGCAATTTAATTTTGAAGAATCGCAAGCGGCAATGGCGACAACGGCGGACTGCAGGCATACCTTCAGTGACAGCGTTCTCTTCGTCGTCGACGAACGTGTGTTTAACCTCATTAAGAAACACACAGACGTAACCAATAATTGAGAAAGACTTTAATGTACCATCGGGATTAACCGAGTGATAAACACCGGGGCTGCACGTTTCAGCTTCACTGGTTAACCATCTGTATTGAGTGCTTGGGCAGGGATTTTTTGGGGGGGCCGCACTTCGGAGAAATGTGGGTGCATTGGGCGTCAATGCAGATTGTCAAATCAAAAGTACAGCCCTTCTGCGAACTGAATTGTGCCACCGGAGTATTTAACAATTTGTTTCAACATAATTAGTTTTGACTTTGCAGAGAATAATTCGTTGTATCTCGGCTGCTTTAAAAGTGAGGTAGGATCAGTGAATAGAGGTTTCGTACTCAGCCTTTTTTTTAACCAATATCAGCAAATTGAAATCAAGCTCTGGCATCTTTGCATTGTGATTAAGAATGCAACAATGAACCAATGTACTTGTCTGTGTAGAAACTGTTGCTTTCTTGAATGGTTTGCAATTGTCGCCACGTTTTTGTTCAAAGGCTTTTGGGGCAACACCTGGGTCAACAGTGGGTGCCTGAAACATCAATGCAGTTTGCTCAGCTTCCTCAAGTTTTTCCCTTGAGGGTGTAGTTTTATGGGTTTTATTGTTTGTTTTTATTTTAACTTGTTGGTTGTATTTCATGAACGCAATTCTTTTCATGTCACTTTTCTCCATCTCAGTGCACATGGTGTGAAAAAGATAGTATGGCTCTCTTGTGATTATTACAGGTATCAGTTTGCTGATATGCTTGAAAAGTAACATGCATGACCAACGTGCAGAGTAGCTGACTAGACACAGACAATTCTGGAGGCAACAGTCAGGCTGCTTTATTGCTGCATCCCGCGAAATCTGTTTTTTCTCGACCCGAACGCATTGGAATGAAAAATGATAGATTCAATGTTATGACGGTTTGGGTATAGAACTAGATAATAGATGATCCTTAGAGCATAACAAAATGTATGCCAAAGGGAAAAGAAACGCTGTTGGATGTGGCAGAGGTTTAGCTGGTGTCACTAAAAATTTTCAGCACAGGTTGGAGAAACTGAGTTTATTGGAAGCTGCAGAACTGATAGTTGGGCGAGTTGGTACGAATTCATAGTGTAATCTTTTTGCGCACACAATTGACACGGACACAGTGAAGGGGAGACACACGGAAGCTTTAATGGAAGTTGAATTGTCAGCCCTACTATATACAGGGCTTGCTACTTCAGATGATGTGTTCAAGGTGACATGAAGAGGAAAAAAATACTGGAGGCAGAAAAGACAAAGGCAAGAAAAAATAGGACTAAACAAACAAATCAAGCCCAGATGACTAACAAAAGTTCAAAGAATATCCATTATAAGATCTGACTGGCCCAGGGTTCTAAAATTCTTTTGCCTGTATTTGTCCGCGTACACCGAGTGAAGTATTTTGCTGCTAACTGTGCGGTGGTATGCTGGCAACAGTGAAACAGCACATACTCAATATCACGAGGTAGTATTTGCACTCATTGCACACAGGCGATGCAAGACTGGGATAACAGGAGATCACTAGGAGAGGCTTTCATCCTGCAGTGGACATAAATGATACGATGGTGACAATCTCGTTTAACATGACTCTGTCATCGTTGCAGTAGCACTGATGACCCAGCCATTGTCTTGTTCCAGAATGACAAGGCCTGCGGAGGTTTCCCAAGATACCCTGGAGCGCAATGCAAGACCAGAAGTTTGCTTTCATCTAGCTATTGCCAGCAGCAGCTAGTGTTCCAACCAGTTCACATGTCTGAGCCTTCAAAGCCGATGTCCAGCTCGGGAAACACATTGGTGCTGCTTTTGCATTTTTGTCACAATGGCTGTTCTTCATTGCACTGCACACTCGGGACTTGGATATTTATGTATGTATGCTAAGCAGATGTGGAAGTGCTATGTTGATTTGTGTCACACCATTAGATAACTGTGTGAAAGAGCAAAAATGTCACTTAATAACATGTTGAGGTCACATGATGGGGCAGTGCAACTTGTATATGCAGTGTTATTTCATATTGTTATGTTCCTTGTTTTAATGCGCAGCACATAGCTTTCCTTCCAAGCACAGTGCTACACCAATTTGTGATCAGTTGCTATGTGTCAAGTTTTACGGTGACATGCCATTTTGACTGTATGAAATAGAAAAAAGAAAGATAGATTAAAAGTTCTACACTACATCTCTTTGGTCATAGGTGTGCGCAGGATTTTTCATTAGGGGGGGCCAGGTTTCCCCAGAGCGCCCCCCCCCCCCCTTTCTATCAACGCACTCCCACTGATGTCCTTCCACTCATATTGTAGTGCTGACACGAGATATGGTTATGAAACGTTTATCTCAACAATATTGAATTGTAACATATATACAAAATATTATTAAGCAGTTGGTTTCACTTTCTTGTGAAATGTCCGCAAAGAAAGGCAGTCCCTGCGCAGCTGAGGCATCAGTGATACAACGCGCGTACAAAGAATTTTTATTCTTGCTAAACCAGAGAAAGATATGACACATATGCCATCTTTAACAGCACAGAATATTTAAAAATGTTGCCTCAACGTGACTCTACTAGTATGGAAAATATAGTATACATACAGGGCAAACGCATGGGTGCACCTACACATGGCGAAAGCTGTCATGTGGCGTCTGCAACGTTCATGCAGAGGACGAAAAACGCCACCCAATACACGACGTAATGGCAACGCTTAAAAGCACGAGAATATACCGCAGATTGAAAATACGAGAAACAGCAAGTTACAATATTTATTAATTGTTGAAGATAAATGCTATGACATGCCATTTTTTCTTCTGAGCATCCAAATGTACAGTTGATAATCTTACTTTCTGGCGCTTGAGAGAAGCTAATAGAAACAGGGCTATATTATTTTTTGCACAAGATAACATGCACGCATTATGTCATGCTCAACAAACATTATACAAACTAATGGATATGTTATGTGGTGGTAAAAATTTATGACTAGATTACTAAAAATGTGTAGCACGTGGGAGATATAGTACTTTTCACCAATCGTGAAAAGTCTAAAGCAAAAATCTATGCAATTTTGTTGCAAACTGTTCGATGACTGACTCGGAACTTGTTGAGAATGCAATCTGTTGCTCAACGAATGGTAAGAGCAGCCACCGAAGCCGGTCATGACTCATAGTTAATCTCAGCTTTGTTTTCACAATGGCGAGCTTTGAAAAGTCCGCTCGCATGAGCAGCTAGTGACAGGGACAACTGCAAAGCTTTAAGGATTTTAAAAAAGTCCTTATAAACTAATGCTCCTAGGCCGTTTTGTTGCAACCAGTCTAGCCATTCATTACAGTCACCGAGCTTTATGTGCTCTGTGCTAACCTGTGCCTTCATTAAGCGGAGCTCAGCCCGCAAGCTGTCAGACTCCATGTCAAAATACTTAGTGACGTCTATCTCCTCGTCATTGGCAGTGAGGCGCAGAATGTTTGTTATCGCAGATATGAGAACGACGGTTTCCTGCGTGAATCTGCCTCATTCTTCAACGAAGCATCAAGCATGGGGTAAAAAACGCTGACGCGGAGTTCTTCCTCTTTTGTTTCGTGACAAAACTGACTGGCGAAGTTCACGTCTGCGCGTCTAGACACTTTCCTCTGTCCCAAAGCAGGAATACTGATCCCGCGAGTCTGGAATATCTCTGTGCCACCTTGAAACACCTTTGTAAATGCACTCTCATCCAGCCTCACTTCCTTGGGAGCTTCTTGGAGATTTTTCACTCCCTGGAACGCAGTAAGAAGATTTATTTTTGGGTCCTGGAGCATGCGGCTAACCTTGAGAACCATCTGCAGCACAGGATGGGCCATTTCCATACAGAATTGAAACTCGAAGCTTTCCAGTTGCCCGAGAAGTCCTTTTGCTTTTGCTCGCGTTTTCGAATGCTGCGTGTTTTCCATGATTTCCTCTACGGCGTCTACCAAGACGCAGTAGTTATCTCGCACAGCTTTGACGGCTTCTGCCCAGCAAGCCCATCTGGTTGTAGACAAAGATTTTGGCGTCGTTAACCTGTGCTAACGCCAAAGCTATGCTATACTTGTGTGACGCCTCGCTAGATTCCATGAAGTTGAATGCTAGCTGCAAGGTGCCAAAGAAATCAAAAAGAATTTTGTTCTCGGCCCTTGACAAACAGGCATCAACGAGAGCCAGATTCAAACAGTGAGCGTAACAATGGACGTATAATATTCTGTTGTTTTTCTCTTTGCATTTGGCTTGCACCCCTGAAATGTGCCCTGACATGGCAGCAGCACCATCGAAGCAAACAGAGTTCACTGATGTCCACGTGATTTTGAGAACACCTAGAACTTGCTCCAGTGCCGAGAATATTGAGCTGCTGTCAACGCAGAGAAGTCACTCTAGTGCGGTGAACACTTCTACGGGCGGGTATTCTCCTCACTGAAGTACCTTATTCCAACAGACAACTGCTCGTGGTGTCCACAGTCAATAGTCTCATCGCATATGAGAGACACAGTTTTGCCTCCCAGGCAGTGAATAGTCGATTGCATCATCGCAGCATGCAGTGCCTCAACGAGATCATTCTGCATTCTATTGCTGGTGTACAAAGCATTTTTCGATCCAGAATTAAGGTGAGCTTGCAAGACAGGATCATATTGCTTCAAGAGATTAACGATCTCTAGGAACAAACCTTTTTCTGTGCTTTCCTCACTTTCGTTATGGCCTCTAAAGGGCCTGCCACTCTTCACGGGTAGAATTACAACGTCAACAAAACGCTGTAAAAGGTCTCGCTTTCTTTTTCGTTTTTCTTCTCTCAAAATGACATGCATCTCGTGATTCTCATCTAGCAGTTCACCTACAGATTTGCATTTTTTGTAAGAGTTCCAGCACAGGATGCTATTTAAGTGACTGTCGGACTTTTCATGAAGCCTGAACTTCTCTACGGCTTTCTTCCATTTGTTGAAGCCCACGGAGACGAATGCTGGATCTGAATGACCCTTACACGCTGAACTCTGCTGCGGAAACGCGCGACAGTAGAACCAAAACGCAGCGTCTTTCTCTATGCTATATTCCAGCCAGTTAAACTCGTCATACCAGCGCGTGCAAAACTTTCGCATTCCGTTCGCTGTTTGTTTCTGTGGGTAGCAATTAAAACGCGGCTGAAAAGGACCACGCATAAGTCTGGTTCGCCTGTCAGTGTGAAGGTCGTCGCACGGAAACGGTTGCGAAAGGTCGTTATCACTTGGTGCGCAGCTGAACGTATTCGTAGTAGAGCGCTGTTCTTCATTGCAACTGAGTTCAGTCTGGCAGTTGTCGTCTCCTTGGCAAGAATGTGATACTTGAAGTGAGATGTCCTCGAGGTGCTGATTTTCGGCCACCCGGTGGCATGGTTCACTGGCACTGGCAGTCTCACATTCATAAGGTTCTGAAGGCCATTTTGGTCCTTAGCTCAGGCTACGAATACTACCGATTTGGAGCCTATTCTGTAAAATTAAACGCAGGCATGAAAATGAACAGCTTACCTGTAGAAAGGAGCCAAGCTCGTAGCTTGTCTCCTTGCGCTTTCTCTTCAGCCAACTTGTTTCGTCGGGAGTGCCGAAACTGAGCTCCAGAAGGCTTGCTCAGTGCCATGGCATCGTTTTCTGCACAGACAAAATTTTAAAGCTGGATGAGCTGTGGCAGCTGCGTACTCACAATTTTTTTTTAGGGAGGGGGGGGGGGGGGGAGGGGAGAGGAGGGGGGGGGTCATATGGTAATTTTTCTAGGCGAATCAGAAGGGCGTGGGTTAGTTTACAAATAAAGATGTGAATAAAGCCCATAAAGAGGAGTAAACCTGCAACTATAAATGATACAAAGTGTAACCCGCTGGTGCGCCTGTTGGGGAAACAAGGAAACACATTAAAGAAACTCCCGAAACAATTAACTCATGAATCACGCTTCCAAGAACAAGTAAACAACAAGAGATAGAGAAAAGTAAATATTTCTGTGAGCGTTTTATTCAGTCAATCAATTCACTCAGGTCTGGAAGAACTTTTGTCACTGATCCCGTTAAGGGCTTGCAATCGCCAGGCGGATTCCGAAGGCTGACATATCTGCCCCGCGAAATGCCCCACGAAAGCAAGGACAATTTTGAGGGGTGGTCCTTTTAGTGCGCCAGATAACGCCGATTGTGGACCAAAGACCGAGTCAGAGCCGAGAGTTGATAACACAAACAAAATGTATTCTCAGTTAAGGCAGTACAAACAATACAAAACCATGCACACTCGGCTGGTAACAATCACAACTCAATTCACATTGCAACTCACTCTATATCTCAGTGTTTACGATCACGGGATCCAACAGCAAATCACGCTACAAATGCAATCACATGCACTACAACCTATTCGAGAACACTTAAAGTCCTGAATATTCACAAAGTGAGTCCAGTCCGCAACTCTTGTAAAGTAGCTCAAATGTTTCTCTTCCAGGAAACACTCACACAAACTCCAGCACTGATCGCCGTTCCCTTCATCGTCAGTCCCGAATGCCACTCTTCCAGGAGGCACTCTTCAAAGTTGTCGCAGCTCCCACGACGTCTTCACTCGATTCTTCCAGATCGACAAAAACCAACCATCACCAAACGTCTTCTTCAACTGACCGAACGACTCACACTTCAACGTAGTTCGCCATCTCCGCGGCTGACTTCAACACGGCTTACACCACATGAACTGGCTGACTGCTCCCCGCCGCTGCACCCTTTTATACCCTCGCGCCCTCCGCCCGGCCTCCAGAAGGTTCTTAATTGTGTCTTCTTTAGCGTGCAGCACAGTGGAAGCTAGCGAACGCTCTAGACTTCACTGGCACCTTCTATCCGTGGCGGCGTCACTCGGCGTCACGTGATGATTTTCTTTCGCGATCATTCGATAGTTTTCTAGAAGCCTGACACGGCGGCCGTTTCCAGAGGCGAGGAGGATTTTTCGCCGACGGCTGGCCATAGATGGGCTGGCGCCTGGCGCTGTGTCGCTGCGTCTTTTATTGCGATAGCAATTATATGGACACTTCAAGCAGATTTCTGCCGTCGCCGTCGCCGTGAGGTTCCGTGTAAGTCCAAGGGCGATAAAATCATCGCCGCGCGCCGTATGTGCGAGTGAAAGCGCGCGTGGGACGCCCGCTATCATGGAGAGCGAACGCACGGCGGAAAGCAAGCGCGACTTTCGTGGCGCGAAACGCCGAGGTGGTATAGGAGGGAGGGAGGGGGGCAACACTTTGCTGCGGCGCCAAATGCGTATCTTGCAACCGGGCAAAAGGGGAACTAGCGACGCAATCTCCCATGCAAAAGGAGCAAAGCGGGAAGGCAGTACGGGAGGGAGAGAAGGGGGGGCTTCTACTATGCCAACAAATACGTTCAAATACATATTTTTTCGAGCAGAGATGACTACTTTATATTGCCGACCCTAGTCTTCTGGACTCTGCAATCTGGCTGTTTATAATCCAAGGCATGACTTACGCATCGCAAAGAGATGTTCGTGTGCACTGTCCAACCTCCACGGATGACTTACTTGTTTGCCTTGAGTATGTGTCTTGTGATTGTCTGATGGGTTGTCCCAGCAAAAGGCGTCATACTTTATCATTGAGCACTTACACACATGATGAAACGGTCGAATATTTGAATACCGAGTATGATTATTGTGGAAACTTGGAAAATGTATACCTTTTGAAATCAAACATTTTGTATGTTAAAATGATGGTAAATAGAAAAAGTGTGGACTCGCTGGTAGATACTGGAGCATCCTGAAGCCTGCTAAATCAGGAACTTGTCCAAGCGAGCAAGGTGTATGAAGGAAGAGCAGTTTATATTCAAAGCTATGATGGAAAAACTAGAATGTTGCAACACTGGACTGAAGTGGAACTTGGATTTGGTGGGCATATCCTGTCCCACAGCGTGTCGCAACCGCCGCTGAGGCCGAGCTGGAGCGGGACCACCAGCCCATGAGTTGCCCACTCTGCCAGCGCACGTTCGCGGGCAAGAAGGTGCTGATGCAGCACCTGCAGCGCCACGTCTCCAGCGACGGCCAGGCGCTCTATCCCTGCACCAGCTGCGATCGGGTGTTCGCCGAGCCGTCGAGATTTGCTCAAACCGAGCAAAACTGTCAAAATGATGTCTCAGAGCCGTACGTTGGGCAGCCAGATGTGGGGCTCACATGTGCTCTTGGGACAAAGGAACAACAACACAGTAATGCAAACAGTCAAAAGGGCATTTATTGCACCTTGCATACACGAATGCATGCTAGCTGTAAGGAAGAAGAAGTGCGTCGTGTACAGCTCCGCAGCCGGATCGCCAGCGCTACTGAAGTGGGGCTCGGGCTCGACGCTGTTCCTGGTGCACCTGGCTAAACCTACGCTGCTGTGTCTTCCTGTCGGCGTCCTTCGTGTCGTGCACAGCCGTGCTAGACTTCCTTCTCATAATTGGTGGAGGTTTGCTGGGTCTCCTATAATCCTGGAATTGCGCAGCCGGATCCTCCCTACCATCATAACCCTCCGCAAGCGCCACGAGCTTACCACCACTTGCTCCCCAGTCCTCCGTATGCCCCGGCACACTCCGTCAGCGCGACCCTCCCATCTTTAGTGGTGCTGATGACCATGACGTTGATGACTGGCTATCATCATATGAACGCGTCAGTCTTAATAAAAAATAGGATGACATCACGAAATTGACCACCGTCCCTTTTTACCTCACCGGAATTGCCCACTTGTGGTTTCGCAACCACGAAAGCGCAGTCCCAAGCTGGACTGTGTTCAAGACAAAGTTCAGCGAGGTCTTCGGCCGCCCTGCTGTTCAAAAGCTTCGTGCTGAACAGCGTCTGCAGTCGCGCTCTCAGCAGCCTGGTGAGACCTTTACGAGCTACATCGAAGATGTCATCGCTCTCTGCAAACGCGTCGATGCATCCATGACTGACGGCACAAAAATCAAGCATATACTGAAGGGCATTGACGAGGATGCGTTTCAGATGCTCATTTCAAAGAGCCCCTCTACTGTTGCCCAAGTAATTGAACTCTGCCAAAGCTATGACGAGCTTCGCCGTCAACGCCTCCTCACCTGCAGTCCTGTTTCCCATCAGGAATCGTTGTCTGGCTTGACCTCTCCTTTTCACGATTCCAACCTCCTCTCACAGATCAAGGCTTTCGTCCGGGAAGAAGTTGCTCGCCAGCTCTCCCTTATCTCCAACCCGCCGGAGTCCAGTTCGTCCCTTAGTCCGACCCTACGACACGTTATAGAAGAGCAAGTGTCCGAGGTCCTTCCTCTGGAGCGGGCGCCTCAACTCACTGCCCCACTGACTTACGCCGACGCCGTCGCACGACCACGCCCACCGACGTTCCGGGCTCCGCCTCCGATCCCTAGCCCTGTTTTTACCTCCACGCCACCACGACCTCCAGTCCATCGAGCAATTAATCCCTGGCGCACAGCAGACAATCGGCCCATCTGCTATTCGTGTGGTATTCCCGGACACGTTGCACGCCTGTGCCGCCGCCGTCCACTTCATCCACGTGACGACCCACGCACAGCAGCGTATGACCATCCGTTGTCTTACGCTCCAGACCGCTATTTACCTCTTCCCCGCACTAGCCTTCGCCCAGTTTCTGACCGCCGTTCTCCTTCTCCTCGTCGTCGCTCGCTCTCCCCGATGCGTCGACGTCCCTCTACCGCTGACACGGAAAACTAAGCGGCGCAGTTCCCGAGGCAAGAACTGCGTCATCGTCGCAACGCTCAAGCCCTCTTATTTCGCCGGCCAATGTTATTGATGTCGCTGTTGAAGGTGTCTCTGTGCTTGCCCTCATTGACACAGGTGCCGCCATATCTGTGATTGCCGAAAAACTATGCCGCTCATTACGAAAAGTCACGACGCCTTTCTTCGGTCCATTACTCCGCACGGCCACAGCACAGCAGGTCCAGCCGGTGGCTGCGTGCACCGCCAGACTTGAAATTCAAGGAGTGCTCTACATTGTCGAGTTTGCCGTTCTTCCCCACTGTTCCCATGATATTTTAGGTTGGGATTTTCTCTCTCATCACCAAGCTGTCATTGACTGCTCCCGTGTAGAAGTCGCCTTCTCTTCGCTTAGCAATGCCATATCCGACGACGTTTCGCTTTCCTGCAACATGTTATCCCTCACTGACGACATCCAGATACCCCCGCACGCATCCGCTCTGGCACCTGTATCCTGTTCCGTTGCCTCCGACTCTACCGTACTCTTCACACCTTCCACTGCTTTCTTTCATCACCACATCTCGCCACTCCCAACCGCGCTGCTTGGCCTTCAAGCAGGTGCGACTCACCTTCCTGTCTACAACCACTTCCCATTCCCGATTACGTTGCTTCGCGGTGAATCTCTCAGCACTGTAGAGCCTTATGACACCATTACCGCGTTGGAACTTCCTACTGGATCGTCCGAGGTCCAACACCCTCTCCGGTAGTCCCGTACCTGCCACATCGCCTGAAGACTTTTTCAGCCACGTCATCGACAACGCCTTAAACCCAAAGCAGCGCCATGACCTCCTCCGTCTCCTCGACAAATTTCGCCCTGCTTTCGACAGCCATAGCACTTCTCTGGGTCGAACGACGACTGTATGCCACCGGATTGACACCGGTGCTCACTCACCGCTACGGCAGCGACCATACCGCATATCTTCGACAGAACGACGCGTCATTGATGAGCAAGTAGGTGAAATGCTCAAACGTGGTGTCGTTGAACCATCCGACAGTCCATGGGCATCGCCAGTTGGTTTAGTTAAAAAGAAGGATGGCTTGATCCGTTTTTGCGTGGACTACTGTCGCCTAAACAAAATAACCCGAAAGGATGTTTATCCTTTGCCACGTATCGATGACGCCTTAGACTGCTTACAAGGTGCAGAGTTCTTTTCCTCCCTCGATCTACGTTCTGGTTATTGGCAGGTGCCTATGGCTGCAGACGATAAGCCTAAAACAGCTTTCATCACACACCAGATGGCTTATACGAATTTCGTGTGATGCCATTCGGCCTTTGCAACGCGCCCGCGACTTTTGAGCGGATGATGGATACTATTCTTCGAGGCCTAAAATGGAACACGTGCTTGTGTTATTTGGATGATGTAGTAGTGTTTGTTTGCACCAGATTTTTCTACTCACCTCGATCGCTTGGAGCAGGTTTTACGCTGTCTCAGTGACGCTGGCCTCCAACTCAACCTGAAAAAATGCCACTTTGGGGCACGCAAGCTGACAATTCTCGGACATGTCGTGTCCCAGGACGGCGTTCTTCCCGATGCCGCAAAGCTACATGCTGTTAAAGAATTCCCAAGGCCAACGTCTCTAAAAGACTTGCGTAGTTTCATTGGCCTCTGCTCGTACTTCCGCCGCTTCATTCAAAATTTCGCCTCGATTATGGCACCGCTGACAGAGCTTCTTCGGGGAGACCCCAATCTTTCCGCATGGTCACCGCCTTGCGACGAGGCCTTCGCGACGCTACGGCGCCTACTTACAACACCACCGATACTGCGCCATTTCGATCCCACTGCTCCCACGGAAATCCATACAGATGCTAGCGGCGTTGGTCTTGGCGCTGTGCTCGCCCAGCGAAAGCCCGGCTACCAGGAATATGTTGTTGCTTACGCGAGCCGCACTTTCACCAAAGCTGAGGCGAATTATTCAGTCATGGAAAGAGAATGTCTAGCGATCATCTGGGCCATTACAAAATTTCGTCCATACCTGTATGGCCGGTCCTTCGATGTTGTCACCGATCACCACGCACTTTGCTGGTTGTCATCTCTCAAGGATCCCTGCGGCCGCCGAGCCCGGTGGGCGCTGAGGCTTCGAGAGTACGACATCCGGGTTGTGTACCGCTCAGGCAAGAAGCACGCCGATGCCGATGCTCTTTCGCGCTCGCCTTGTCCACACCGACATTGTCTGTGTCTCTGTCCTAGACGACCCACTTCCCCCATTCGCTTCTGTGGACATGGCTTTGGAGCAGCGCAAGGACTCCTGGATTTCATCTTTGATAGATTACATCTCTGATTCACCTGAACGCCCACCATCCCGAGCGCTACGCCGGCAAGCTTCGCACTTCGCCATCCACGACGGCATCGTCTATCGCCGTAACTACAGTTCTGATGGCTGCAAATGGCTGCTTGTAATACCCCGGCAGCTCCGCACTGATGTATGCGCCGCTTTCCACGCCGACCCTCAGTGTGCACACGCTGGTCTCTTCAAGACCTACACCAGACTACGTCATAGGTTTTATTGGCGTGGTATGTACACATTTGTGCAAAAGTACATTCGCTCTTGCACAGAATGTCAACGCCGCAAGCCTGATCCTTGCCGCTCTTCTGGACCAATGCAACCTTTGCCGAGCCCTTCACGACCCTTTGACCGGGTTGGAATAGACCTATACGGGCCTCTGCCATATACAGCTGCTTGCAATCGTTGGGTCATTGTAGCTATAGACCACCTCACGAGGTATGCCGAAACGGCCGCTCTACCCGCCGTGACGGCTCGTGACGTTGCCTCCTTCCTGCTTCAACGCTCGTTCTACGTCACGGCGCTCCCACGCGAACTACTGAGCGGTCGGGCGGGCACGAGGGCCGCGTCTTTCTCGCCGATGTCCTTCAAGAACTTCTCACTGAATGCCGCATTATTCATCCCTGTACCACCGTATTTCACCCACAAACAAATGGATTGACAGAACGCTTTAACCGAACTCTTGGCGACATGCTTTCGATGTATGTCGCCTCCAACCACACCAACTGGGACCTCATCCTTCCCTATGTCATGTACACCTACAATACGGCACCCCAGGCAACGACAGGCTTTTCTCCCTTCTTTCTTTTATATGGCTGAGAACCGTCATTTACCATTGACACTATTCTTCCTTACCATCCCGACTTATCAGAGGGTACACCGATTTCCGAAGCCGCCCAGTATGCTGAAGAATGTCGGCAACTAGCTCGCCCCCTTACAACGCAAGAAAAGCGCTACCGAAATTTCGTCATGACGACGGGAGCCCCCACACCCAGTTTTCGCCTGATGTTCTCGTTTGGTTGTGGGTGCCACCTACTTCGACACCAGGTGTCTCCTCCAAGTTTGTATCCCGATACCATGGACCCTACCGGATTCTGCAGCAAACTTCTCCGGTGAACTATGTCATCGAACCTCTGACGCCCCTTACAGACCTGCGTCGCAGGTCTGTAAGATGTAAGGAAGATGTAAGGAAGAAGAAGTGCGTCGTGTAGAGCTCCGCAGCCGGATCGCCAGCGCTACTGAAGTGGGGCTCGGGCTCGACGCTGTTCCTGGTGCACCTGGCTAAACCTACGCTGCTGTGTCTTCCTGTCGGCGTCCTTCGTGTCGTCCACAGCCATGCTAGACTTCCTTGTCATATAGTCAAATTACTACCCATAGAACATTCACATGGGCGCGTGACAAATCAAGGAAGTCTGACTCACCGCGACCGGATAGCGAGCGAATATGTTCGCCCCATTGCCATGTCACTATCGCCTAGTCGTTCACGTGTACGGTTATGCGAACGGTGGTGCGTTCGAACAATCCGTGTTTGTTCATACCGGTGTCGCGAGACGGTCCCACGAAGCAGACCGGCGCACGCGCCAAGCGTTCGTGCGTGTTGGTTGCTGATCCCAAGCCGAAGAGTAGTAGTAGAGTCCATCAGTGTAGACATTTGGGCTTGTTGGTGTAAGATGTTTGCAGATTTTCTTCTTGTAGCGCAAAAACACACTGAAGTAGAAGAACGGAGACACACACAGGCACTAACTACACACAACGATTTATCTACTAACAGTACGAGACTACGCGACCTACAGAAATCTTTGACGGTCCAAAATTCGCCGTAGAAACCGCGAGGACCAGACCAGAGCAGCTTTCGCTAGTGCGTCAAGTCTTCCGGCAAGCACCGGAGTACGAAGCTGGCAGAGTGACCTCCGAAGGCGTTGACGCTCTAAAAACGCTGTAAGCCTCAACCATCAAAGATTTCTGTACGTCGCGTAGCCTCGTACTTAGTAGATAAATCGTTGTGTGTAGTTAGCGCCTGTGTGTGTCTCCGTTCTTCTATGTCCTTGTGTTTTTGCGCTACAAGAAGAAAATCTGCAAACATAGTAGTAGAGGTTGTGGATATGAAAGATGCATATTTCAGCAGCCCTTGTATGGAGCACGGCTAAGCATCTGAGGGGCAGGGAATGGGGGGCAGAAAGTAGGAAAAGTGAAATAAGGGGGTGGAGGGAGAGGGTAGTCCTCTTCGTCTCGGGCAGGGTGCCCCTACAGTAGGTCAGCCAGCATTGAATCAACAAGGCGCACGCACAGCGAGGAACACGTAGCACGTGTAAAAGAGTAAAAACACTCGTGCGCGTGCGGGTCTAGCAGAGCGGGAATCGCTTCGCTCGCGGAAAAAACCAAGCACAATCCTTGGTCCCTTAACTGTAATCCATGCACGGCACGTCGGAGTTCACGCGGTTCGTACCGCACACGCCGGAGCGGAGCGCACGCACGTCCGCACGGGTGAAGAAGTTGGGCTCGACTGATGAGGCAAGATCCTCGGAGCAGAGAGCTACGTGACCTCGCTCTTCGGCAGTCAGGGAGAACTCCAGCACAGAACACCCATAACTCCAGCCGAAGAGCAACAGCCTTCTCCCTTTTGTGCCCGCGTAACCCCCCGCCGTCAGGTGGCGTTAGCAGCGCAACACTAGCGCCATCTCTCGTAATTCGCTGCAACTGCGCCGCCGTAAAGCTATGCGACGAAGACGGGTTACAGGAGACGGAAGCCATGCGGGGAAAACAACATCAGGGGACGCGTGGAAGTCGCGCATTCCCACAAAAGCCACTGCCAAGCAGCTTCAAACTGCAATTTCCATAATGTCTGTGCACAAGGACATGAGGCTCCTTTCCTAAGCAATGAATTTCCTTCCTCCTGCAGGGCCTGTGCAGGATCGAGTGGATGGCTGTGAGTGGTGTGCTCTAGTTTCCGATATATAAAGCATTTTACAAGGTGCGGACTTGTGATTGAATACGATTGGTTTTCTTCTGCTTACATATATGAGGGGCGTCACTGAGAGGGAGAACTTACCAACAGCTGCACAATGCTAAGGACTCGCCAAAGGAGTCTCTTGTGGAAGCACAGGCCGGCATCAAGCACCATTTGATGCGAGC
The DNA here is from genome assembly GCF_013339745.2 of Dermacentor silvarum. Lineage (NCBI taxonomy): Eukaryota > Metazoa > Arthropoda > Arachnida > Ixodida > Ixodidae > Dermacentor > Dermacentor silvarum. The sequence goes on from NW_023605530.1 coordinate 34,093, forward strand.
ATACTCTGCTGTTATTGACTTCAAATTCAATGAATTACATTCATGCCGAAGATAGTTTTATTCAACAGTCATTTGGGGGAACTGTGGGAAGATGGTGTAACAAATTTGGAACAGATATATTAGATTTTAATTGCCTGAAATATATCGTTACTATTCCTGAATTGCTATGTCTACCTTTTCATCACGAGTAATTCATTACTACTTTGTGGACCTTGAGGTGTGTCCTAAAAATCGGAGGGCGTAGCCGCCCTGCGCGCGAATCATAGCTGACAATGTGGCAAAGTCGACGTTAGCACTGTACAGATACCAGAACACCGAAAGTATCCGAAATTCAATGCGTCGACGCATCAAGAGACTGCCCGCCGATGCGCGGTGCGTGGGCTTCAATGCGGTTTGCAACGGCCGATCCCGGAGGCAGCGCACCGATCTCCAGAACAAAACGGCCTTTCGTGATGTATGTGTTCGGTGGAGCAACTGGCCGGGTGAGAGCTAGGGAACGGGAAAGAGGGAACTACAGGTGATAGGAAAAGTAGGGTAGGCTAATTATGATGCCACAACTCTCTTATCACAGACGCTGTAGCATAAACATCTATGCGCATAGCTAGCATAGCCTCTCGAATGAGGGAGGCGTCAAACGCGTAGTGTAAGGACTTGCTAATTTGTTTTTTTCTTTTTCTAATTTTGGCACCTTTTGGAAGGTAGTGCCACACGTGTTCCGGGCTTGTTGAGCGCAAATACACATTGTAGCATGCACTGTAGCCATAACTGTAGCAATGACTGTAGCTTGCTGATATCGACATTCCAAGTAGGGAGTCCGAAGCGCCATTGGCATTGGCAATATGGCCGCCTCCACGTATTGCATTGTCGTAAGTGGCGGCTGTTTCGTCCTGCTGGTCCTGTAATGTTTTCGTCGAAAGAACAGGACCGCTAGCGCAGCGCCCAACGACGTGTCGTAGTGCGGCACCACATCCACTCGTAGCACGACCTATCAAATGCGCGCAGAGCGTTTTATGTCGCGGAAATAGTGTCACATGAAGAGGACGTCGTCGCAACAGCTGTGCCGAAACTAGCAAGCGGCTGCATACGTGGGCGTCGGTAAGCCGAGAGGTGACGTGCTTTGCCATTCGAACGCTCGGACTTGGCCGCTCTCTTGAGGACAAGCGCGTTTACCGAAGTTCGTAAGTCGCACGGATTCGCCAGGCGTGGACGGGCACATCGTGCCTGTTCAGCTGCAGTGTCAACGTTGTCGGGAAGTGGCGTTCTACAGGTCGCGAAGCTGATTTGTCGGGTAACGGCTGCAGATGCGAATATTTCAAAGCTCCGCAGGTGTGAACTGACCGCATGTTTGTGCAACAAGTGTCATTGCTTTGCGGCCGACCGCGAACGGCACATATTGAATGTCTATTTTTCTTCGTTCGCCCAGCGATCGAGGCTGCACGCCCGCGAAATTTCAAAACGGGGCTCTTAACTGCGCGCTTCAGCAGCAGCTCCATAGCGTTTTGTTGGGGGTACAAAACAGTGCGTTCGGATATATCTTTGTATTGTTAGTGTTTAACCGGTTGCCTAGCCACAGCATACATAATAACCAGGCGCATAGAGCTCCATCATTGGAATAGTACTTTGTGCGTGGTTATTGCTTTGATCAACGTCAGCGTAAAGGGGGAACAAAAAAATGCTGCGGAGCGGCGCTTCGCCGTCCTCCAACCAGTGCTGCAGTATCTAGCACCATCTCTGCACTTACTAAAACCACCCATCGTCAGTGTAATGTTGCTTCACACAACTTTTCTCTGTGCACTGGCTTGCGATGCCTCGACGACCGGCGAATTACTTGCTCCGCAACTTCGCATAAGCGTACTTCGGCAAGACATTGCAGTTGGGAGTTACGTGTTGTACGGTTGAATGATGGACGTGAGTGAAAACTCCCGATGGAAGTAAAGAATGCAGAAAATGCGTTCAAAGAATGTTCACATTGACGCCAAATATCACAGGGAGGTTCCTGAAACCAAAGCAAAGTAACCGAGCTGAAAAGAAAATTGGTCTAACCCGGGTGACCTTCGGAATGTGAAACGGCCACGAAGGCCAGTTGGTTAAGCATGTTTGAGCGGGTCGTAGTGAATGCTTTGCAGTGGCGCACCGACGGGGGGGATTCGGGGGTTGTAACCCCCCCTTTTGTTTAAGCCCTTTCCTTACGCATTTGAGTACTGCAACTAAGATAAGACGCGCAATCGTCTGCACACTCGCAAAAGCGCATTTTTTGACAATGTCCAGTGAAGAAATCGAAATTAGTGCTGTTTAGATGGTATTAGCAAACTGTCAACCCCCCCTGGCAGAGATCCTGGGTGCGCTACTGATGCTTTGTGTCTTTGACTTAGTGGTGAGAAACGAGTGCATGAGAAGCAGTCGGAGACCCTTTAATGCTATCGATTTCTGCTCAAGGCAAAGCTTGAGCCCTCTCCCAAGATTTTTTTCGATGCAATTTTTGCAATTGACTAACTGTTCTCTATGTTGCAGTAAAGTCCCATTTACTAAAATAAGTGCCATACAACTTTCATATTTGATTACCTTTGGTGTGTTTCGTGCGGAAGTTGGAGCAAATCCTTGTGCGGTGCTATCACTTGGCATGATATGTGACTTCTGCAGTTCACAAGGCTTTAATCTAAAAACAGTTCTAGCTTATGTTTGTGATATGGTAACAAACTTTGCTCTGTAGTTTTCTTGCGTGGTGGTCACCCCATGCAACAAGTAATGGTGTGCATTATGCTATGTTGAGTTCACAGCATGGTGTAAAACTGAACCCAAACCGAAAACTATACTCGAACCAGAATTTTGGCTGGAAATGAGCCCAAACTGATATTCTTAGAACGTGCCTGAACCCGAACCGAACCTGAACAAAAAGAAATAATGGCTACTGGTTCGGCACGAAACGGTTAAAGCATATTTACTTCTTCATTCGGCACACCCCCCTGGCAGATTTTTACGACTCCCGAGTTGCGTTGTGTGCGAGAATGGGGACAGAATTAGGCAGAGATGCTTGTGCTTCCAAACTTGGCCATGCCAGTTCTGTCCCACAGCCGAAACTTTGTTTCAGGGGCTCTGCAGAGTCACTATTTCTGTTGAAGTTCCCAACTCGGCAGTTATAGGTCAGCTTGCTACTATTGCTAGACAAACTGTAGGATGTGCACTCTAGGATATACAGAGAGCAAAAATGGCAGTGTTCTCGAGAAGGGAAAACAAGAAAGCCAAAGAGTTAATCAGTATGGCTTCTTGTAACAACACTGTGGTCACTAAGGTGAATGCTATCACGATCTCGGTGCGGGGCAACATGGATGCTGAACATCACGGGAAATGCGCTTTTTGTAGCGTGCCATGGTTCAGTGTGCGTTTGACGCTCCCAAGCAGATTGCAATGTGAGTGATTTGGAGTTCTTTTCCGCGCTTAGTCAGTACAAGACTCTGTGCTATGTCCAGTTGCGTAAGAATGTCGCGGTATTTAGCACAAGCTGTCCTTGTTCATCTTTCAAAAACATCTATGTACTCACCTACTTTTATTTCTTTTAGTAAATGCAAAATACTGAGCGAGATGTCAATAGCTAGCTTCTTTTTTGCTACAGACTAGAAGTTTGGAGTTGTAATTTATGTGAACAATGTGAATATCGTGCTCTATCCAACAAATGAAAAGATATAAGAAGTGTACTAAGAAAAAAAGAAAGATCCAGCATGGAAATGCGCGGCCGCTGATCGCGTTGTTGGCATCTCAGTGCAATTAAGATGCCTCACTGTAGTTAGGCGAGATACAAAGGCCCGGCGAACTGAGGGCCTCCATTCTTGTTAGTCACACTCATACGAAATGACAGAAAATAAGGCCAGAGAAAGCATAGGGGAAGCTAATAGTTATGCTTAATTGAAATGTAGGAAATATAAAAGTGGAAAAAAGATAACTTGCTGCACTTATCTTTTCGTGCACTTGCAAATACATATTTCTTGCCTTATTATTTCTACATTTTAGTTAAACAACAATTAGCTTCCCCCTTGCTTTCTCTGGCCTCCTTTCCTGTCACTTCGTGTGAGTGTGACTAACTGTATTAAGTGGTCTGATGGCATTACAAAGTTTGCAGACAGGATGGAGCAGGCTGTCACAGTGAGAAAGAGTCATTCTGCACTGGACATAAAAATAAGCTGGCAACAAAGGTGACTTTTGTGGATAGCGCCCAAACACAGAAACACGTGGTTTTCTTGGAAGGACTTGAAATAAATTATATGGCCCCCGACCACGACTGCAAAACCTTCGGCCGCTTGTTTCGTGCACTCCAACACTGGTCTCTCCTTTGTGGCGAGGCTCCGTATCCTGAAGAATGAATAACAGAGGCCAGACCTTTTGAAGTAACTGGTACTGACTTCGCCGGACATCTTCTAGTCAAGGGAACAACTGCTGTGAAGTGCTGTATTGCATTGTTTACCTGCAGCTATTCATCTGGAGCTGGTGAGCGACACAGTTGACAGCCTCCTTTCTTCTCGCCTTTCAGATTCATCGCAAGGCGAGGCCTCCCCAACATTATCTACACTGACAATGTGCCAACCTTCAAAAAGGCAAACAAGGATTTGGCGTCTCTTTGGTCAGAGGCGAGGACGTATGGGATTACATTGCAAATTTGTCAGTTCAATGGAAGTTCATCATGGAGCACCGTCTCTGGTGGGGTGGTTTTTATGAGTGCCTCGTCGGACTAAGCTTTGAAAAAGACCCTCGGAACTAGCCACATTAGTTTCGATGAAATGGCAATGCTGCTGACAGAGGTCGAAGCGGTGCTGGACTCGTGCCCTCTCACCCACGTTCACACTGGACCCAATGAGCCCGAACCACTTTGTCTGGCATTGTTCCTCACGGAAAACGGTTGATGGCATTGTCTGCCCTGCAGCGCTGGGAAATCAACGCATTATCATGTGTGAACTTAAGGAAAGCGATCTCTAAAAGACAGAAGTCATTGACGGATTTCTGGAGCCAATTGGCAAGGGAGTACTGGAAAGAGCTTCAAATTGACCCATGTGAAGTAGGCCAAATGCATGAAATGAGTAAGCATTGGTGATATGATGTTACTGAAGGAGACAGCGCAACCAAGAAATGGGTGTAATCGAAAGGGCACTCACTGGCTGAGATGGCAATGTTGAGGGCCTTTGTAGTGCATATGCCCGGATGATCAACACTTGTAGGCCGATCCAGCTGCTCTAACCGATCAAATTCACAGCCTAAAGAAGGAAAATGACTTTGTCATTGCAGCGGGGAGTGTGTCGCAGATATCTCCGCAAGACTTTAACGCATGGTTTTCTCATTGTTAGTATTACTGTTAGCGGAATCTGTTCATATTGGCGTTCACCATCAAAGACAGCGATTACTTCACATGGCTCGTCATTACCTCCTGAACTAGAAGTGGTTAGCAAGCATTATTTGTCAAGTATTAGAAGTACGTAGTTACAAAATAGTTATAATTCCACAAAACCTACTGTGGTGGTGTAATGGCTTCGGCATTGCGCTTCTAAGCCTAAGGCTGCGGGGTCAAACCTGTCCGTGGCAGCCACATTTCAATGGGGCGAATTCGAAAACACTCCTGTACTGTGCACTGGGTGCATGTTAAAGAACCCCAGGTGGTTAAAATTAATTCGGAGTGCTCCATTACGGTATACCTCATAATCATATCCTGGTTCTGCCACATAAAACCCAAATTTAAATGATTTCCTCAATGTAGGTGCATTTGCAGCTAGATTTTAATCAGACAGGTAATTTAATTACCTATACCTGCACCTCATTATTGGCAGGTAGGTTGGCCCCAAAATTTCTAGGCTTAGCTACAAAATTATTTGAATTGGCACTACTGGGTACTCATGTTCAGTGGTGCACCGATAAGGGGGGTTCGGGGGTTGTAACCCCCCCCCCCTGAGGCTGACCTACCCCCCCCCCCCTTTTGTTTAACCCCTTTTCTTTCCTTGCGCATTTGAGTACTGCAACTAAGATGTAAGATGCGCAATCGTTTGCACACTCGCAAAAAGCACATTTTTTGACCATTTCCCATGAAGAAATTGAAATTAGTGCTGTTTAGATGGTATTGGCAAACTGTCAACCCCCCTGGCAGAGATCCTGGGTGTGCTACTGCTCATGGTAGCTGTGGAACTTGCGACACGAGTGAGCCAGCCACAGCATACCATCTGCTATGGACATGTCTTGGCTATCCTCGCTGCGAAGAATCTGCCTTCCTGGGCTGGAGCTCAGTTGTTACTCTAAACGACTGGATCGTTGGAACGCTGCGAAGCTATATACGACAGCTTGCTGCTCTACGTATTAAGGAGCTAAACAATTCACCTAATCTAGGCACTTCGCCGGAAAAACTACTAGAGTTGCCTTTTAATATATGTACATTTTTTTTTCAATTAATAAATGTATTTCTCTCATGTTGGCTGTTTCACTTAAAGGGACACTAAACAGAACCACTGAATCAGCTTAGATTGATAAAGTATTCTTAAAGAACTATACTGTTGTTTATTTGGTGATGATGATGGTGAAATGGTGGTGAAATAATTTGGTGGTGAAATGATGGTCAAAGTTTAATCTTCAAACTTCGTGCCAAAACCCCAGGGCCGGTACGTCAGTGTCAAGTTATGGATTGCAAAGCATTTTTTCTGCATTTCAGCCATTTTGTTTGAGTAAGAGTTGTTGAAACTTGCGAAGTTCATTCTTTGGCTCATTTGCAGCCCATCTTTACCAATAAGTAATTGACTACTACCGAGCAGACGCCGCCAACATCCTGAACACCACTGTGAGCTTGTGCGGGAACTTCAAGTGTCTTTTGTAGCTGTGTCCTTTCTGGCTTAGAAAGCTTCTCATGGTGCTTGTTTTGGTATTGTAGAAGAGTAGTTTGCTCATGTAGTCCAAGTACTTTTTCTCTTTATAATATAATATCTATATATTATATACATATTATGCCCATGTTCCTTCCCATCTGTCTAGATTTTTTATAACTTCAGTGCACAGGCGTAAGTTATGTTGAACCAGCTGGCCGTCTGTGAAGGTTTCTCCAGTGTAACAAAACATGTCACTTGCTGAAAAAAGAAGCCATTAGTGGGGGGGGGGGGGGGGATTACATTTACTCAAGCCTTAGCTCAGAATTCTGCACATAATAAATGCGAGCTGTCTTGCTCTCATTGAACGACAAACTACTATTGTTTTGAGCGGTACTCGAGACTTTCTTTTGAGTGACCCTGTAAAATCTCTTTCTAAATGACCCATGGTTTTCTTGCATGGTCTTCCGCTGTGTGCAGGTTTCTAATGTCCAAACATTCTGGCACATTTCATGCACCATTCCCTCTTCCTTCATTTTTTTTTCTATTTGAAGTTAGCCATGTGTCAGAGCAGTTGCTTATGAAATGTCAGAGCAGTTGCTTATGAAAGAATGCAAATCCTGCAAGGCACTACCACAATCTGAAAAGCTGCAAATATTTTTGGTTGTGCAGTTATATATTTTTGGGGAGAGGGGGGGGGGGCAATGTTGGCACGGCAATGATAATGACCATCAAATGTGTGCATGTCCCTTCTTTAATGTTGCATTCCCAGCACTTCTCTGTCAGGGGCGGCATGTGCATATCAGTCAGCATCCCATGGCATTCCTGTCGGAAAAGTACTGGATGCAGTGTTTAAGAAAGGACGTGCACACACGATTGGTGACAATTACCATTGTGTGGCAAAATTGTATTCCAAAGCTTGTAAGTTTTCTTTAGAGCGCAGGTGAAAGAAAGGCACAAATGCATTGTGGCGCTTGACCGTTTTGTGATGTCAGTGCTTTGAAAGTGAACAGTTCCTGTCAAGTGTGCATTCCCATTTTTAAGGTTACTGGATGTCACGTTAGAATGAACAAATGTGCAATTCTGATGTCTCTTACGCTGCCCCTGTTATGAGATGTGGTACCCCTGTTAATATTATTTCTGAGCTTTATTTCTTTTTTGTTCTAAGAAATGATGAAAAGGTAAGTCGGAAGTCGTGTGAATCATTTTATTCGGCTTGTGGTGTCTGCATGTTGGGGTGAGCTTTTCACTGTCTGGTCAGGTTTGGTGTAGTGTTCCCTTTGAGGTGTGGATGGTCAGAGTGAGTAAAGCATCGCATTGAGGGCGTTGCGTTTCCCATCTTTTTCATACAATGTGAATTTGCAGTATCTGAACCTGAAAAATCACGTTGACTTCTTGCCAAACATTGTTTACATTTGGTCACGTGCTAGTAAACATCAATTAACATAGCCTATATTTATGTAGCATTGACAGTTTGATGATTGCGTTGTGCAAACACCTTTAGACTGGTTTCTTCATTGTTTAGAGTGTCTAAGATTGTACCTTTTGGGTGAAAGTTGCTTTGCTTAACAATTTGGAAGTCTTGTGTTTCTGTTGTTTATTTGCTTGGGATTTGCAGTGCATGACAGCAGAACCAAGACAGAAAAATCTACAGTAATGTTCAACATCAGCTGCAACACGATGCCCGTGGTCAAAAGGGTTAAACGGCAGTGCCGACATTAGAAAAATTGGTTTAACAAGTGCCACTAATTAGAATGGTGTTTACTTCTCAAATTTTTCGTATGTTAGTGCTGCCATGAAGTGTTGGCACGTCTTCGACCACAGGCACCACGCTGCAGCTCATATTGAATATGACTGTACATGCAGTACGAGTGGAGTTGAAGCGTGAAGGGAAAACTGGGGATGAAAGGACAGGCACGGACAAGCACTAACTTCGAGCTAAATTTTATTTTAAACAGCATCAGTATATGCACGCCGCCTTTTTAAATCGTGCTGTATGAAAAAAAACTTTCGTTAGTGCTTGCCCACATGTGTTCTTTGTCCTGATTCTTCCCTTCGTGCTTCAGTTATACTTATGATGGTAGACCAACTAGTTCACTCTCAAGCCTTGCTTAGTACGTACAGTGCTGATTTTCAGCTGAATGTTTTTAAGAACATTGGAATTTTACAAAACAATAAAAAGGTTTTTTTATTACTGACTGCGTTACATTAAAATGCTGCTTAAAGGTGCCCGATTTATTATTTTTTTTTTCACGGAGAAGCACACTGATGACACAATAAGTATTGCGCCATTCTGTTTCAAAAGGTTCTAGCATCTTCCTGGTTAGCATCCAAGCATCCGGATAAGCTAACCGGGTATACAGGGTGTCCCAACTATCATGTACCCGAGGTTTAAAAAAAGAGCAATTGCGTTACTCGAAGAAAACCTAGTGCATATTGTTTCCAGTACAGTGGAGTAGCGGGCAGTAATTTTTTCGTTTCTGAGATTTAGTTAGGTAATTGTAATTAATTTTCTAACTCAAGAAGTACTGCCCTAATTATCAAAGTGTCAATAAGAAAATTGTAGAGCAACATGAAACACTCCTGATACAGCTTTCTGTTGCTGAATACCTGCTACATAAAAGTGTTTTTCCGAGCGTTGAAGAAACTCGCGAATACATGCAAAGTGCCTCGAGCGGCCAGTCGTGCGGCAATGTTGCGTGCATTCATGGGCTTCTTTCACGGTCGAAAAAACACTTTTATGTAGCACGTTTTGAGCAACAGAAAGCTGTATTGGGAGTTTTTCATGTTGCTGTACAATTTTCTCATTGACTCGCTTCATGTAATTATAACATTTGAGAAATTGATTACTTAATTAAGTCCAATTATGTAATGAGGCGGAATGCAAAAAATAATCTCCAAATAACGGCAAACAACATTACCTTGCTTCTGTCCAGCTATGTGGCATTTGCATATTTTTATATCTTGGTGCATGACAGTTTGGACACGCTGTTATTGACCCTTTTCGCAGTGATCCCGTGGGCGCTGCCATGTTTGATCACGCGGTGACGCGTCCATTACTTGCCTCAGCTGCATCTGTTGCCTCTGTGATTATAATCGATGCACATGATGCCCGGTGCGGCTCAGGAAACCTCTGTTTCGGGAGATATCGCAGACGCTGACTGCGTGGGTGGTCGGCACGAAGCTTTGGCCACTGCTTCAGAGGACATGTAAAAGTGCTTTCGAAGCTAATTAAGCTTTGTCCAAACGGCGCGAGCAGCGTGTATGGTGCTTGTTCGAAAAACGAGGCTAAAATTGTATTCCAATCTTTCCGCTTAGGAATTGAATCTGGATCAGTGTGTTTTGCTCGTTATTTGTTTAGCAAATACTTAGAAGTAGCGGCTTGTCACGTTTCTGACTCAGTGAAGTTCATTGGTGCTATCTGATTATTTTCTGCCTAATCGCTCGTGGGTGTGCTCAGTTGCAATAGATTTGTTCCTGCTGCACACAAGACTTGGAACGTAGCTTCTCTGTTTTTGTAATAGCGTGTAGCAAATATGTAGTATCGCTAGTAACTCACTTAACTCCTGTAGACTGTCACGAAACATTCAACTTCGACCATTCGTGTGCTGTCAGTGTAGTCGCTGTTATCCATGCTTTGGCGCACATTCAAGTGTGCGCCCATTCACATATTCTTAACACATTGACAATGGAGTGTGGGTAAGTTTACGTGCGAGTTAGGGTAGATGTGTGCAGGCAACGTGCACGAAAATTACTATGCCAGGAAGCAGCGCTACTCCCTTTGTCATTGTTTAACGAGCGGTACTCACTCTTGTCGATGTTCCGGTGTTGAAGTGTTTTCATTGGAGGCTAGCGATACAACGCTGACATGAATTTTTATGAATTTTTGAAAAGTTGACTTTTTTTTTCATCCACGAGCAAAGTCGTAAATTCAGAAGGACCGGCAGCAGAGGCTGTCCGTATGTAGCAATGGTCCATGAACTTAGCAACACACATTCATTCCTTTCCTTAATATGCCAGTCACTATTTTTGCAGCCAACTACTGCGCACGTCTTCAATCCACCGCTCCAGATTTTGCAGCATGAATGGAGCACAGTGCGTGAGCGAAAACCCAGTTGCATTTCCGACAGCTGATTGCACGGAAACAGGGCAGAAGCGGTAATGGTTTTGTATTCGTGCGCTTTCGCTGAGGCAACGTATGGCGCGCCGCCGAAAGTGCCATCTTGTTTCTCGAGAACAAACTGCTTTGCAAAAAGGGTCAATAGCATAAGCTTTCGTAATAGAGCGATGCAAATTGATTGTGTCAGCAGCTATTCACTGTGTTTCTCTTTCTCCTGTCATCGTGCTGCAACTTTTGTCATTGCTTAGAGTAGAAAAATGGTGGGAAGGCAGCACGAACTAAGGCTTGCTGTATGCACCAGTATATTCTGTTTCGGGGACTGAGCTAGCTGTTGTGCTATTTATCTTGGTACACTACAGTTCTGTGCTCTCAGTATATTGAAAAGGTAAATACTCATTTGTACTTTTCTCTTTCAGTTATGAAGTATGTATTTCAAGAGGATGCAGCTTGCAGATTTTGTCAGCACTTTTCCTGGCTTTTCTTCTGTCTATGCGGTGCTGCAATTTAATTGTTGTTCGAGTTGTTTTTTTAACAACACTGATATGAGTGCTGTTGCATAGATAAGACATCTAATAGAACATGTATATGGTGATGACTTGTTTCGCTTAAAGTCCTTTTTTGTTTTTTACAAACAAAATAATAATTCAACTGCAGCGGGATGTGGGTGACCAGATCTTGAATGATTCGGACTACAAAAAGCAACCGTGCTATGAAATTTGAAAACAAGACAGTGGGGAGCATGAAATATTCTTGTAATGTTGTTAAAAATAAACACGCATCACAGTACGTCAGCTGCAGTTATGTGATTAGGTGCAACCATTTCCTGTTTGCATGAGTGCTCATATGACAGTTTCTGTATGTGACATTCTTTCACAGCCTTGTTCTTGCGTTAAGTATAAATGCAACTTGATCTGCCGCTGAGGCGGCCATAGTACCTTGTCTCATAGTAGCTCTGGTGGGTGATGCAACTGTGCAGTCTGTATGACATTCCAGCATTCCCTGAATCATTTAAGGAAGGCTGCTACGAGCTGCGTGATAAGCAGCAGCATCACAGTTATACATGGAACAGTTTACCTGAGCTGGTCTGCTTCAATTCCATGACTTTCTAACAGCCTTTTAAAGCACATTGTTCAATTACGTTCTTTTTGGCATTGTTGGCCTGTACAACCTGTGTTTATTAACCTGTTTTAAACAAAGGTTTTTTTGTCTAAGGCATCTGCAAGGCCTCAGGCTTGCAAAGAAAGTATTTTTACTTGAAGCTTTACATACATAAGAGGTGTCCTCAGAACTATGGCACAGATGTCTTGCACTTCATTATTGCGGGCATGTCAAGGTTCAATGTGCACCACTCATATATACAATGAAAAAAAAAATTGCAGAACACCACTGTATTTGTCACACACAACCAGTGTCAATTCTAAAGAAAAATAATTTACCCATTTGTATATTCTTCGCGAGAACCAGACACTACCACAGTACGAAGAATATACAAATGGGTGAATTTATTTTCTTTAGAATTGACACTGGTTGTGTGTGACAAACACAGTGGTGTGATGCAATTTTTTTTTTTTTTAATTGTATATATGAGTGGTGCACATTGAACTTTGACATGCCCGCTATAATGAAGTGCAAGACATCTGTGCCATAGTTCTGAGGACACCTCCTATGCATGTAAAGCTTCAGGTAAAAATACTTTCTTTGCAAGCCTGAGTCCTTGCAGATGCCTTAGACAAATAAACGTTTGTTTAAAACAGGTTAATAAACACAAGGTGTACAGGCCAACAATGCCAAAAAGAATGTAATCGAACAATGTGCTTTAAAAGGTTGATGTGTGGGTGTCTTTGAAGGTTCATGGAATTCAATTGCAATTCAGCAAAAAGTTTATTCAATGCAGCAAAAAAGTAAATAGAAGTGCAAGATAATTTTTAAAGTGATGTTTGTAAGAAAGTTTAATTAGGTTAGCCAACTCTGTCGAAATCTGATGGGAATCTGCAAAATTGCTTCAGTGTTTCAATTAAAAAAGAGTGCTTAAAAAAATAAGCCTCCTTTTAGGGCTTTTGTGCACAATGAAACTAGGAGGACACAATAAGAAGTCAAAAGTGCCTAGTGAAAATGAACAACATAGCTTCTAGGCCTCTATTCAGCATTTGAAAAGATGAAGGAAGGAACAGTGGAGGTGAACAGTCAATCAGCTTTAATGTAAAAAAAATTCATGAAGCAATGATTATGTATTGATACTATCCCACTAATTGCTTTAGCAATGCTGAATGAAAAGCATGTGTGTAGGTACAATCAGTGGTCCATGCCTTGAGAGGTTATCAGAAAGACTCTGACCAAGCATATTTTATTGAGCAGATTGCAGTTAATTATCCATTCCATGGTATGGCAGTCATGATGCCAAAACAGTAAAAGCAGGCGCATCTCGGCAAACATGACATGGTGCTGACTTGCGAACACTAATGTGGACCAACACGCACACGGATCCACAGGTTTGGAACTGTTGTGTGACCACCACGGAACAAACATTCTGTCTAGAAATCTCTGTGTGTATCATGAGATGGGGATGGGTTGTACAGCCATTGCTATAAAAGAAGTTGCAGGCATAAAATGGTGGCATGAGGTGTCCAGCAGTATAAGCTCATCAATGCCAGCCAGTAAAAAACTAGTAGAAGGGGCTTATAGTGCTGCGCACATCCCATGTTTCTGTGCTATTTGTGTGCAACCTGGACTGCAACAGCAGTACAGTGCTCTCCGCTTGCTTATTGCATTAATCTAGTTACTCTTATATTGTGTTCGTTCAGGGTTTTGACAGACTCTGCTCTCCTTTAATTGGGAGCTTGTGCAAGCTGCAAGCAGGAAGGGGCAGATTTGCTGACATTACATTAATAAGTGCAGATGCTGGCAGGATTTTCTCAATGTACTCGCTCCAGTGTATCACCAACACCGTGTCAAGGACGTAGACAAAATTCGGCAGCTGCCTGTGGCCACTGCTTCATTGTGGGGCTGTCATAAGGGCACGTGGAGATGCTCAAAATAAAGTCACATTGCAGTGCAGCAACGTCATAGAAAAAAAAAGGTGTTGTGCTTAAGTTTCAAGTTGTGACTGATGCTTGGCGTGTAAAGCAGCTAAAGAACCAAGTTTGAGTAAAGCAGGGGAAAGACGAAATATTCCATCTGGTAAAGTGGGCAAGTGTTATGGAACATAATTTTTTTTTGCACAGGTTAGGCTAGGAGAGTGTGAATATTTCAAATTTTTGAATTGTCATTACTTGTAATTTTCTAATACGTCAAAACACCAACCACATGTAATCAAGCACGAAATTGGATCAAAATTATGATACATTTCATCACCACGGGCATAGCACAAGTGTAGAACATGTCAACTTACATAGAGGAGCAAGGTACATCACTCGAGAAGCCAGACTTGACCGGTTACACAGTGATCATTCACACTCTCTGAAGAGTCCGGTGTATGCGAAAAAACTGCTTATTTATTCCTAATACTTGAACTTTATAAACAACACTTCATAACACTCAATGCAATGACAGAAACTTGATAATGTTATCAATACTAGGGTGTGAACAATGTTTATATGAATTGTGAAAATGGCTGTGCATTATTCGAAAACTGTCTTAAAAGTTACTATTTGCACATTGCCAGTTTAGACAGGACAGGGCGACATGCACAGGACAAGTGCTAACTTCAACTGCTCTTTACTCCACAACAACATGTAACGCACAGCTGTCACTGTGCAGAGTGTGCACGAAGGCATGTTAGATGACATCGGTGTGCAGTGACAATTTTTATTTGCTTCCCAGGCAGCAACTCCGAGTTCAGCTTTATTGTGCTTTACTAATAAAGACCAGTTGAAGTTGAGTGTTTCTCTTGTATACCTCGATCTGCCCCATATAAATTTGCACTGGAAAATCATGTTCTAAACAAACGATTGAGCCATGCCATAGACAGGCAGGCAGGCAAACAAAAAGCATTAGGTGAGCCCAATACTGCTTCAAGACAGACAGTTTGTGTAGTTTCTACATGGTAAAGATGCAGACAGTCTATCTCTCATTGTTGCCACACTGTTTTTGTTCGAAATACCAGATGCTCCTGTTGCAGTAGGGCGACATCAACACCTGCCTCATGTAATGCTGTCAGTGGACATTTGGATTTATGGTAGATGCCGAGCGATGAAAGCAATGTCTCGTGTTCGGCTTCATTCCTAGGCAAAATGCACATGAATGATGCCACTTGCTTTCCTGCAAGCTGTTATTTGCGCCAGTATAACCAGGCTCACTTCCAGTAAATATAAGCAGAGATAAACTGTGCACAGGGATTGATGTCCCATTATTTGACATTGTATCAGGCACTTGTGGCACATAAAAAAAAGTATGTGAAGTGCTTAACGTCACCATTGTAAAATACACGAAGTGTGAAATGTCATGAGCTGGAGATGGGATAACATGATATAAACAAATCAGAAAATGCATTTCTTGTACAAAATGGAGGGTTGAGCCTCTGAAGTTAAACTTGTTAGCGCCTATGCAAAATTCAGGCAAAAGTGTTAGGTAGCAGTGTACTAATGTCACAGTGCACGGGCATGGGTATTGCATGGAAGGTTGCCTCAGACTGACTTAAGGCTTCTTCAAGTCGAGTGTGCTTTTGACTTTAGGCACACTTGACTAAGGCCAGTTGAGTGTGCTATCTGGCACAATATTACTCGCCATGCTTATATGAATGTAACAGAAGCATACTACTTCAGTTTCCAAGCTTAGCTTGTGTCCCCAGTGTCCTCGTCAGCCATGTGCTCTGAGTGTTGCATTTCAACTGCTCAGCACTGTACGAGCAATGGTGGCTCAGCTCAGATACCACTGCATGAAGCAGCATATAAGGGCAGCTTTTAAGTGTGGTGACATAGATTGTATAGATTTGTTCTGGCTGACTAATATAAAAAGGCATTAGAGTATAATACAAATTTTGAAAATGGCAGGCTTGACAGAAGCAAAGCAGACTGTAAATGTTTCCCCTGCTGAACAACCACCAACAGAAGTGTTGGTGCTATCTGCCAAATGCGACACTACAAGGTCTTGCAGGAAATTGAGTGTACATATGCTGGTGAAAAACAAAACAGACACCAACCAAGGTGAAAAATTATTTAAAAGCTTCGATGTTTTGACCCCCATATGGGAGCCTTGTTCAGAACGAAACTGGGCCAGAACGTCAAGTTCTAAAATAATTTTTCGCCAAGGTATTTTGTTTTTTGCCGTGATTTTTCGCGACCAGTCATAATTTCGTCAGATGCTTGACTTGTGCATGTGCTGTTAGTGCTACTCTCTTATCATGAATGATGCTGACTAGTTCGACTTGCTGCCTGCCATCCTGGGGTGTGATCTTGGCATTGACATGTCGCACTTACTCGTTGCCACAGGCGAGGTGGGCTACACGGAGTCGGTGTACCAGGAGATGACGAGCGCCTGCCGAGGGGGTGAACTGCACACTTACCAGTGCAACCTGTGCAGCTACAAGACCGAGCGCAAGGCACACATTTTGCGCCACTTACGCAGCCACACGGGCGAGCGGCCTTTTGTGTGCATTTACTGCGATCGCTCCTTTGTGCATAAGCACCACCTGGACCGACATTGCAAGACTGCCCATCCACTGTACGAACAATGAGCTGTGGCATCAGCGGCAGAATGCTTCTTGCATCAGGAAGTGCAAACTGACAGGCCAGTTTATTTGGCAACAGTGTCTGAATCTGAGCCACTTAGTATGTGGTGATGGCAAACTGTCAGCTGAATTGTGATACAGGAAGCAACATGTGAAAAGATGAGATGCACTGCTGAATATCAATTACGCACAAGTATCCTTGTTGAAATGTTGACGTTACCAACATTCCTTTTCAGCATGAAATGCTTTTAGCTCCCGTTGGCGACCTTCAAGGGACCTTGAGCCAAAAGCCAGAACTGTTATCCGGGCACTCAAACCAGATCATCCGGCACTCAAACGAGAACATTCGCGCATCATTGCGAGAACAAAGACGAGATCATCCGGGCAGCCAGTCAAAAGTTAGGAAAATTCGGTCTCTGGCTCCCAGCGCTTTGTACAGGACCGCATTTCATACACTAGATAATTCCCCAAACAAGTTACAAAAAATATTGCTTGTTATTTCTTCCTAACGTTTGTTCACAATACCACTCAAGCTGTAACAATTAGTATGCCGAAGTTTTATTTGTCATTTTCAATGGTGACGTTCAAAAGGCAGATAGAGGTTGCCTGTGTTCTTTTGAACACCAGCAGTCCGTGAGTCGTGAGCGGTCTGTGACAAGAAGAAAAGGTAGCGACAGATGCTGAGCACGCTGCACTGTTGGAAGAAGAAAAGCGGTTGTAGGCGGAGGCACCACAGGCAGCAAAAGACACCATATGGTAGTCATTTCATGCTTACATCTACTTTCGATTGCGGGAGAGCCAGCATTTTTCTACCAGTGTTTATCACTTTTTCACAGAGCTTTACACACTTTTATTCACAACATTATATGTACAAGGGTCGTCAAAAGTTTCCAAGCCACAGTTTGCCCGAACACGTTGACTTCGTGCCCTGTGGCGTGTCATGTATCGGATGTTAAGTGGCCCAAGGTTACTTGAAGAGGGTAAGGGACACTGAAGAAGGGTTAACCCTTCTTTATGATGCTTCCCGACCAGACAGGCTTCCGTCAAAACCTCGACTTCGGTAAGGGACACTGTTTATCGCCATCCACAGCTCGTGACGGCCAAAATTACTCCAGGGGCCGCGCCACTTGCTTGAGAGTGAATGTGTTCACGCAAGCTGTGGCCTGGAAACCTTTGACGACCCCTGTACATATATGTATAGTGTAGAGGATGGGTGCACATTTGGGTGATTGAAAGGGCATTTGTGTGTGTTAGTGCATGATCTGTTGTTTTGAGCAGCAAGGAAAGCCTCCTGCACAGAGAAAGTGAAGCTGCACAGTGCTGTCAACCATGCTGAAACACCATGTTGATTAGCTGAAACGGTGATTAGTTCCCCAGCACTTCTACCTTCCCAACTCTCCAATACATGTTTCACTGGGAGAATAACAGTTGATAGTCAGTGGTGTGTCCCATACCTTTGTTGTGTCTCTTCTTTCACAATTTAGCTGACAGTTAGCCATAACCAGATTAGTATTTGGCTTTAAAGTGGCACAGCACATCCTTGACACTTGGTACAAGACTGAACAGAAGAAAAGGGTATCCATGGGTATAGAAACTATGGCTTGCATAGGGGACCTGTGAGCAGGTGCAGTGCCATGATTTTTTTGTTATGGGTAAAGCTTAATTCTCCATTTTCATTGGGGGTGCAAGAGGGTAACTCAATCACTTGGCACTTCACGGTTGTAGGAGGGGTGAAATTAGAGGCAAGAGGAAATACTAGGGGTTGGACCCCATCCTCTCTCCTTTTCTTGCCCTCATTAACGCTTGTAATGGTATCTGGATAGCGCAGCAAAACACGGACACAAGAAGAAACAAAGACAAATACTTGTCTTCGTTTCTTCTTGTGTCCGTGTTTTGCTGTGCTATCCAGATACCATTCCATGATGACCGACCAACAAGCCCATATCGCCACCCTCGTCAATCTCATTAGAGCCACCCTTGCCTGTGAGCAATTTGCAGCTATTTGCTTGGGAAGAAGCTTAAGACTGCAGAGCGGATGGGAAGAAAATAATGAACTTAAGCCTAAGATTAAGAGACACGAAGGAAGCAGTATGCTTTCTTCAACAAATGTGAGTAGCTGAAATAGTATTGAGATTAAGGGATGGAGTAGGGCAGGTCATGTGCTGGATAGAGCAGATAACCAGCCCTCTCTAGAAGTAATACAACTGCTAATGAAAGAACACACACTCAAGGACAGTAGAGTATCCCTCTGACATCTTCGGCTGTGTAGTACATGTGCAGGCAGAGGAAAGAATAGGCTGACTTTCGGCAGAGGTAATTGGAGATCGCTGGGAGAGGGCTCCATTCTGTATTGGACTTGTGCGAGTTGATGATGATGACTGTGACTTGCTCAGGCAATAATTTGTCATTCTAACTTGACCTACATGATATTACACCAGTTTCTGGCAAACTAGTAATAATGCTGTCATGGCTACTTTAGGCAACCAGGACTTCAGGAGATTTAGTGCCCCAATGTTCTAACTAAGCAGTTAAAGGTGGTGTGATGGTTGGCTTTAGACTTTTTCTTGACCACCTGAGATCTCTTAATATGCACCTATAAATACACATGTTTTTGCTTTGCTTCTTCTGTGATATTGGCCGTGGTTCCATGATGACCTATGGACTTTTCATGATCTTGGGTTTGCCTAGCCTAGCCTAGTTACCAAGAGGAGGCTGTTGCCTCCTCTTGGTAACTAGGCTAGGGCATTTAGCAAGGAGTACAGATGGGACAAAGACTCCTTTGTTTAGGGTTTGGAAAAGCAGGTGAAGTGGAAAGAGAACATTGCTTTAGGATGAGCCGAACCAATGATGCTGAAATGTGCAACGCCCACTTTGTGCAGGCCTTCAGGAGTACTGGTCATTTTTCTGGCTCCTTGAATATGTCTGTGTGACCAGCCAGTTAACACATAATGCAAGCTGGTTGGGGACACAATTAATGTCACTTCGACTTGTCCTGTGTGTCGTCATTGTGCTGTTTTTGCTTAAAATTGTTGGTCAGATCTGCAGTGAAGCAAGCTTTCCAAAGGTAGCCGTCAAGGACCTCCATGAGGAAGGGACGTGCGGTGACTAATATTTAATGAAAGAAGGCTCACAGACAGTTGATGCAACTGCTGAAGTGCTTGTTGGAGTGAATTATGGCTTGGTACAGCAAGGTGCAAGTGTGCTGTGTTGAAGATTTGCATGTTTTGCTTATGTGGCAAAGTTCTTGATGTGGTAAAAAAGGCACTGCACAGCAGGGACCATATGTGCTCGTTTGTGAAGTAAATGAATATATGGGTCCAAACACCCACACAAAGACCCAGAGGTGGACTTTTTTTTCCATAAGCTGACGCTCAATAGAGAAGCACGTCTGGTATCAGGCTGCACGAAGCAAGCCATATTTCTCGAACATACATAGTCCAGTGCCTTGAGCTTGGCTTTCTGAAAAGCTGGAATAACCATTCATGTGAGGAAGTGCATCGAATCAAAGCTGCGCCATTTAACACAGGAACCATGTTGAGTAGCAGGAACAGGTTCCATGTGTATTGCTGTCTAATTTAGGAACCATTGGCTGATGTGCCTTTTTAGATTACAGGTGTGTTGGGACAGATCGTTGGAAATAAGGATGTGAGGGTCTCATTTAATATGTCTTATAATGAAGAACTTATAAAATCAATTAGATGATATTTAGTTACACTGAAAACTGTGAGTTCTTTAAGGGCCGCACCCCTGGATTACAGCTTTTATATTTCAGAAAAAGCACTTCTGAAGTTACAGTGGAATCTCGATACGATTCTGCATGATGCGTTTTTCGGGATAATACTTTTTTTTTCTATGTACGTTTTTTTTCTTGTATATGATTATATTCGGATAACACGACCTTCGGGTAATACGTTTTATTCTCCGGTTCCCTGTGAAGATCGTATAAACGAGATTCCACTGTATCCGTGCACGGGCCGCACCTTTGTTTGCCAAACACACATCGAGGCTTTTTGCGCTTTGAGTGTGCACGTTTGTGCAGTAAGCTTTCATCTCTCCCGTGCCACCTGAATAGAAAGCAGGGGCTCCCAACTGCAAAATTCTGTTCATGTTATGTGTGAAGAACACATCAGTTTTCATCAGCACGCGATCTTGCGCGTGGCATCCGAGGGCACCTTTACGCAGTGCGACATCGACATGATGCCTGAAGAGAAACTGCTGTATTAGTGTTTTGGATTCATCATGGTCTAATTAGCGCCAAACAAACACGCAAGAGAAGGGAAGGAGATGGACAGCGGCACTGTCATGAGTGGAAGACTATTATAACGACACAAAATAAATAGATCTGTACAGTCCTCATGAATGCTAAAAAAGGACAGGCAGGGAATGACGAAAGGGTAGCATAAAGCAGCACTAATCATGTGCCTTCTAGCAGAACTATTCCTTTGGCAGACAAGGCATTAACAGATGACGAACAAACATACTCATTTACCAGAGCATGCCCACTGAATGTGCTGTGTCCTACGGTCTGAGTGGTGGCGTCAGGTGAGATTCCCGAATTATTGTCTCCGTGCAACCTGTTTGTCATCCAATTTGGCAAGGAAGGATGGAGGGACGTTTTGGCCACTGGAGGGACTGTGCCACAGTTCATGAGTCCTTACTGCCCAAAAAGAAAGACATTTATTTATTTATTTACTTCAATACCTTCAAGGCACAGGGGTCGTTACAGAAGGGAGTGGCATAAAAAAAGTCATAATGCAGCAAAAATAAATATGATATCCAGCAACGAAAAAATGCAGGTTTAGGCGAAATGCAAGATAAGATTAGCAACAAGGTAGATTAGGCAAACACATAGTTTTCTGCGGCAGTTAAAAAAAAAAACGTCAGATATTCACAACACAGGCGGGTAGGTGGTTCCAATCGCTAGCTGCCTTGGCACAAAAGAAAACACTATCTTATACAGCAATGAAAAAGCGTAAGTTTAAGGGAAATGCAAATCATATTAGGAACAAGGCAGATTAGGCGAACATATAGTTTTCAGCGGCAGTTTTAAATAAACACGTGTCAGAGATATCGGCAACAGATGTGGGCAGGTGGTTCCAATCGCTAGCCGTCTTTTGGCACAAAATAGTTGCAGTACGCATTAGTCCGGCAGTATGGAATGCGTACCTTATGGCGATAATCTGTGCGAGCTGATATGAATGACGGCTCAGAAAGAAGAGAAAGAAGCTGATAATTTTAGTAATAAATCTTGTGAAAGGTTAGCATTCGCGAAAGTTTTCTACGAAGGGAGAGACTAGGAAGGTTCAAGGTACTTTTCATTGGAGTTTCTAGCAGCGCAGGAGAAGTTACACAATATAAAACGGGCACTGCGATTCTGTACCGATTCTAATTGATTAGGGTTTCAAGGCCCGGGTCCCACACAGAGCATGTGTACTCTAATTTCGATCGCACTAGGGTTTTGTACAGTAGTAGCTTTAATAAAGATGGAGCCATAGAAAAATTATGCCGCAGTAACTAAGCATGCGGTTAGCATTGTTAACGACTATTTACCTTTAAGTAAATAAATATAATCGATATGTGGCTGCCATGAAAGATTAGCAGTTATATGAAGCCCTAAATGTTTATAAGTTCCTTGTTGAAGTACAGAGCCTGAAATATGATATGCACTAAGATTGGCAATGGCAGACCTGTGTGAAACACGCATAACCTGTACAGGTTAGTATTCAATTTCATGAGACAAGTGTTACACCAACTAGATACCTTATCTAAACCACATTGAAGTATGGACGGGTCTGAAACACGTGATCACTCAATAAATGACGCAGTCATCTGCGAAAAACCTGATCGTGGAGTTAATAGAATTTGGCAGAACATTAATATATATCAGGAACGATAACGGCCCTCAAGTGAAGTCCTCATTCTGGACAGGAACGGGAAGCTCTGGTGCTTCAGTTGGCACGATAGTTTTGTTTCCCTTCCAAGTTGATTCCAGAAGAAATGATCACTATTTGTAAAGGTGTGTCCAAAAAAGTGTAGGAAGTACAGCTATGTGACTGGTAACCCAGACCATAGGGAATAATTTTGAGCCTGTCTGTGCTAAGTATAAAATGAATGATGAAGTGTTAGTGCTTTCTGTTGAAGTCCATAAATTGGTACCAATTACCCATAAATTTATACCTTTCCATCAGTGGCGTAGCCATAAGTTTTGTTCGGGGGGGGCTCAGGTTGCAGCGCGGCCTCCTCCTTAAAGAATTTGTCGAGGGATGACATACATGAATAATAACTATATTGCCAATGCCATTGTATATTAGATGCTGCAAATGAATTATTGAACGCTACGCACTGTCAAGTAAAATGTGTATTTTTAATAAAAGAATATTCGTATGTCCTAAAAATTGTGGCAGAAATAACTGATATCAATGCTGCCGCGTTTTTTTTGTCTATTTAATAAGTAAAGAAAATATCACACGAACTTTAGAACTATATCAGTTCGAAACCAGCAAAGCAGTGCATGCAGCTGATATGAAAAACGTAAAGGCATGAATAAGTTGAGGACAAATATTTTGATGAATCTTTGTCATTCAAGAACCTAGTTTGCATTTTTTTCACATATGCAACGGCCAGGAAAAAACCTCAATGACGCTGTCCCTCGTTGCATTAGATTGTGCAGGAGCAGCTGTTACCGGTCGTGTATTGTAATTACACCGAGATTACACTCGCAACATCGAGCACAAATAAAAAATAGGAGTTCTGCAAAATATACATTAAAAATGTGAAGATAGAATGGAATATACAAATGCGAAGATACAACTCGCTAAAGGGCAAAAAAGAGTCGCTGGAAACAAAGTTCACTGCTTGTATACACAAAACCTCGCAACAAGATATTCAAATATACGTCTAAGTCTCAAATAAATCTACGTATTTAAGCAAACATCACTGTATATAATGCGTCAAACAAGACAAATAAACATGTTGCGCAGTCACAGATAGTAAACTTTGCGCACAGAAAGACAGATGATCTAGGCAAGAACAAAACTATGATCGCAGAAATCGTGATGTGTACTCGGGCCATGCGGCGGTCGCGACAGCGCCATGTGGGTAGAATAATAGAGGAATTATTTTATTTCTTTTATTTCTTCAAAAAAGAAATAAAAGCAAACAGCCAAAAAGGAAAGAAAAAGACAAACGAAAGCCACAGATCATGCGGTAAGTTGAACTACCTAATATCGGAGTGTGGTTTTGGTAAACGCCGCGTGGGCCGGTCTTTCAATGAGCAAGGTCGGTCAAAATTGGTTATTGATGTCCTCGTAATTTTCCTATTCGCATGATAATTTTGATCATGACGCTAACTGCTAGAATAAACGGCTAAAATTTCTGCGTTTTAAAAGCTAATGAACAGTCATACGTTTTCATAATTACGAGCTTATGGACCTGACGGAACAGAGCTTTTTACTTCCATTGATTTTGCTGCTTTGCTATATAAAGGACAAACTTCTCTCGGTGGGGAGGTTGAGCGAAGCGGTCAATGACTTCGGACACGTTGATGCCGACGTCTCATTGGGTGTATAGAAGCGCCAGCCTAAGCATGCGTTCCACAGACATTGTAGAGCGCAAGTAGTTTTTTAGTAAACTCCTGTTAAAAATATTCTCTCTGTGCTGGGAGTGGTCACTGGAAGGGTGACTAGAATCTGCAGCAGTTTGTACAGCAATCTGCAGTCGCACTGAGAGAGGGCATCTATTCCGGTGCTAAAACCTAAAACACTCCCTCGATATCATTGGCATCCTTGTTTAGGTACCTTGCACAAACAGTAGGCTGTTCGATTCCAGCGATGTCCGTCATTTCGTCAGGAAGTATGGAGAAGCAGCCTGCTTTTGCAACTAGGCTTTCTTTGATAATTTCACCACAAATTTCTATAATTTGGTTTTGTGCATCTGGGCTTAAATATGAGGCATTACTGGGGCAACTTTCCAAGTGGTTTTTCAGACATGTATCACAATCGGCACGCATGCGAAGAAGCTCTCTGAAAAAATGTCAGTTTCGCCCTAAGGGCAAAGCAATGAATGCGATAGCAACACAGCAATGTCATAAGAAGTAAGGTGAGCGGCTTTGTTAGCAATATGAATTGTAGTAAACATGAGCTGATTAAGTAAGCAGGTGTGCTGCGGCGTAAGTAGACCGACATGAAGAGAGACTCGATGACCACGAGAAGGAGCGTGTGAAACGGTGGTGTTGATGAGAAGCGCTTCCCGTGGGCAGCGCGTGCGAAGGGACACACCTGTAGCGCTGCACTGCCGATCCGGGCAGCATTGCATGTGTAGCGTGCGTTGGAAAATGTGGCCCGACTATTACTAACTGAATGAACAAGCGTGGTGTGAGCGCGCACAAACAAACATGAATAGATCACACTGAATGGACTGTCAAAACGCTGGCAGCAAGCGGATACGCCGCAGCGGCGAAGGTACGTGCGGTCTATCGCTTCAACGGAAACTGAGCGGCGAATGCACGGCGCATAAAGGTCAGAGCCGTGTGGAGATAAGAGACGGTGCGAGCGAGCGACGAGCGCGGTTGTTGGCAGAGTGGAAGTGCCCCCCCCCCCGCTCCCTCCGGCGCTCGCTTCCCGCTTCCTTGCTTGCGCGTGGGAGATTGAGTGCGGTCGCTCTCCGTGATAGCGTGCGTCCCCGCACGCTTCCGCTCGGGCATGCGGCGCGCGGCGAAGATTTTATCTATACGGAACCTCACGGCGACGCCGACGGCAGAAATCCAGTTGAAGTGTCCATATAATTGCTATTGCAATAATACCTGCATTTTCAGCGGTGGCTATGCTTAAATCCATAGGCCCACTGTCCCTGTGGCCACGGAGAGCCAGACCTTGTCGCCCGCAAAAAGAATTTCCTCAGTAATAGGCCATTTACTTTCTTCTGTTTTCTCATATCTTACCTTGCCTGCCCTGGTCCAGCTGATCGATCACATTGGGCACGCTTCCTGAAAATCTTTGGAGAAAATTATCAGCTGCTAGCTCACAGTCACGGTGATATTTAGTATTTTCGTGTGTGTGGAAGACTGCGAGCGCGTGCTTTCATTTCTGGAACGGCTTGGACACGAGGGCTCCAGTGCACGCATGTTGGCCCAAGTTTATAAGAGCATTAACCCTATAAAGTTCCATAATTGAAAAACTAAAGCACGCCTTTAGGAATGTCGGTGCACCTTTCGCGTCAAATGTTTGAGAACTTATAGCCATAAAGTTTCGGAATTGAAATCCATGCGCTCCGTAGATTCTGCGGCCGCTGCGAGATGCCGCAACGCGCCCGCTCGCTATCGCAAAGCCCTTGAAAGTTTGTGCTCGGATGGGGCTCCTTGTGTTAGGTGACTCCAGGAGCAAGAGCGTTGTCTTGAAATCCAGCCCGAGTTCAGAATGTTAGTGCCGAAATGTCTTTTCGAGCGTGAAAAAGACATTGTAGACAGAATCCGGAATGATTCCCGGCGTCGGTGGTAGTTTTGGTCGACGGTGCATGCCGGCACGAAAAAAATTCGGGGGGGGGGGGGGGAAGCCCTATTAGCCCCCCCCCCCCCCCGGCTACGCCTGCTTTCCATGCTATTCTCTTGACTAGGTACGTTTCAATGCTGTGTTTTAAGCAGTAACGCCTTTCTAGTCTGGAATTGTATCACCCTTTCACCGTAACTAATTCGGAGCATGTGGTTGACTTCCAAAAAGGTAAAATCAGGATGCCTGCATGGCTCTTACAGCTGACGTTAAATGTAAAACTGACCAGAATGATCTTGGAATTGTCATTCTCTTTGCAATCCAATGTTAGGGGATTGGCCGTATGTACAGGTGACTTCCGCTAATTTGACCTTAACAGGACCGACGGAATTGATCAAATGATCTGGCGGGTCAAATTAAACAAGACCCAGGAAAAATGCCATGGACACTTTCATTTGGCAGTATTTGCCTGATTCTAACGCGGGCATGCTTTCTATGTGTCAAAAGTGGCAAACTAACTTACATTAAAGCTTGTGAATAATGTAGAAAACTAACGCGCCACCCGATTTTTTAGCGAGAAGAATGAGCCGTGGTTTAAAGGGACACTATAAAGACCAATACTCAGTCGGACAGACGATTGCTGCAGCGACTGTGCTGACCGCTTGCGAATCAAAATCACGTCGATTTACTACTTCGCGCAACGGTTTATAATATGCACACTTACGAGGGCACTCGAAGAGTTATTTCGTGTCAAAAACAAGCCGATTTTTGTGCCGCCGTCAGCAGTGAAAGAAGCCAGCATCTCGAGCAGGGGAAATAGCCTTGGTGTGTTCAGCAGCAGCGGCTTCGGCGCGATACTCCGGATTAGCACGCAATCGCCGCTTTCGTTCTCGGCTGGCGGCACGACGAGCTTCCAGCTGAGCGGCTTCTTTTTCGGGAGTCTTGTACTTCTTCGGCCGTCCCATGTTACATTTACTCAGTGCGAAGTCTTTATAATCAGTGTGACATCGTGGCCAAGCTTCACAAAGTGTTGTCATGACAAAGCAGTGTTGTACATGTTCCTCTAAAACAGGAACGAAAACTCGTTCCGTTCCAACATAGGCGGAAAGTTTTCATTTTCCGGTTTTCCAGTTTTCATATAGACATGGGTAGCTTTTCGAAACCTACCCATGTATATTATTAATTAATATATATATATAATACACCCTTTGCTAACATTTTTATTTTTCGCTTTCTGGCGAAAGCAACTATATCGACACTCCAGGCAAACTTTGGCTGTTGTCGTCGCTGTGATGTTCTGTATTAAATCCAAAAGCCATATAAATGAGCGACCCATACACTGGGGGTACGGGAAAAATCACGTAACAGTGTGAGCCGAAAAGGATGGCAGCTTGATGGGCATTATCTTCTCACGTGCTCAATATTCGGGTTAGTTCTATTCTAGGCCTGCCTAGTTGTGAATGACTGTGCGCGGCTGACGCTTATGCGGCCCGCGTGCCATATCTAATTGTTGGTAATCATTGGTGGGTGATAAGGCGAGCAGGGATGCTGCTAATTCATGCGTGCCGTTTCCTTGCCGGCTGTCTTTCCGCGCCCCTAGTGTTGCAGAGTTAAGAGACAGAGGTCATTACAGATCACTGAGAGAGGCCGCCAGTAGTGGACATAAAAATGGGCAGATAATGATGATGAATTTAATTTTCGGAGTTGCCGTGAATTGCGCGGCTGTACGAACCATTTGCCTCCGCTGCCGGCGTTCTTCATAATGCTTGCGTTGTGAAAGCGAATGCTCGAAGTCATCCAGTGAGGTAGGTATTTACAGGTTTACATGGTCCGTGCCTTACACAATGCTTGCTATTTTAATTTTAGGAGAATGTTTACTACAATTTAAATGGCCACTGTAACTAACGTATAGACGTGTAAGGGCCGGATTTCTGTCGCGATTTTGATGGGCTTCATGGGACCGGGCCATTTGACCTCATTTTTCCAACGAGTATGAAATCTGCGTAAACATCTGCGTTCCCCTCTTCTCAAGATCCAGTATAGCGACGCGCGGAAGTACGCTGCTCGTGACAATTCGTTGTTGAGCCAGATCAGAATCAGCACACGGAACGCGATTGCTTCTCGGTTGGATGCCGACGCCGGATTTTCTGCGACAGCGTTAAGGGCCCCGTGTCGCAGAAAATTCGGCGTCGGCGTCGGTGTCAGCGTTGGTTTTTGCGCCCGCGGCCGAGTAAATCATCCCCAACCACGCAGGCACTCCAGATATCATCATCATCATCAACTTGTTTATTTCACCACGAGATACACAAGGTGAAAAGGGAGAGCCGGAAAAAAGCCGAAATTTCTTCGGCTTGACAGAGCTCCGGTCTCCCAACAGGCACGGTAGCGGCTGGTGTACCAAATAATCACGTATAAAATGTTGATATACGAGTTTCTAAGCACAAGTATATGCAGCTACTTCATGTTATTGTATAGAAACTATAGTTAATACAGTTGTGTGAATTGACTCGCAGTATACAATCACAATCTGTTATCTTGCATTATGGTTTGACACAAACTCAATCGCATATAGCATAAGAATGCAAAAGCAATATATACATATATATATAATATACACATACATATACATATATATATAATATATATATATATATATATATATATATACATACATACACATATGTACACTCACACATACTTGTATAACAAGTTTCACAGAACTATAATAAAACACAAGTTACCATCAGGAAACGTTCTTTTTTTTTTTTAGAAATCGTTTTACATACTTGTAAATACATCTGCGCATCTATGTTAAAAAATAGAAAAAGATAATCTGTCTAGGCTGCTGCTTTCGCGACAGATACCCGCAACGTAGCTAGGCCGTCATCACATCCTAGAAGTTTAGAAGCGCGAAGAGCCCTTTGCAGCATCCAGTTCACAACGCAAGCCCTGCCGCGCGGCCTGGCACAATCGCTGCAGCGGAAACCTGGATGCTGGGGTTCATAGTTAAAAGTCTGAACGTATAACACAACGAGAGTACATCATAAGCTCTGCGGAACTGTTAGATCATTTACAATGCACATCTATAAGAACGATCCAATATTTTAGTTTGTTTAGAGATAACAACCATCAACATTTTGTTGGTTGAAATAGTTAAGCAGGAAGGTAGTGTAAGTTTAAGGCGTTGACAGCCATAATTAGTACGCGAGAAAGGGATCTGCCATGGTGCCTGGTGCGATATGATTATGTATTCTACTTTCTTGTAAGTTGCCAGGGTTAGGAATGAATCGAGTCCCAGCTAGCACAAAAGCGATAATCATTCTTATCATGGATATTTCGCCTTGACCGTCAAAATTAGATGAAGAAGTCAAATCGGAAGGATTCAATTGGGAATGGAAAAATCTTTCATAAGGCGGATTTTAGAAGACGTTTAAAATCGTTGTTCTAGCGGCCTACAATTATTGATTTTTGTTGTTGTTTCTTCCGCTTTTTGGCGGGAAAAACGGACATGGTTTTTGTTTTTGCTTCGCCCTGTTAGAAGAGAGTGCAATCAACCCTGGCGCAGGTGTTTGCATTGTGTGGCGTGAGCACTGAAGGGGCAGCTGCTTGCTTTATGCTCATAATGAAGTCCACAATAAAGAAGAAAAGTACGCTGACCTTCAGACCGTCAGAAGAGGCGTAGAGTTAATGACGAAACGATATCTGCCAGTCTGTTGCACGAGACCGTCCAATAAGTATCATGGTAGGTTAATGAAAGTAGTAACCATGCTTCTAGTGAAGTATCCTCGCCACATGAGGATGCTCAATCGAGGACAGTTTTCACGAAAGTGATCTTGCCTTGAAAGGAGAAAAGCAGAAGCACACACGCAAGACATTTATAGATAATATTTGTTCCACAAACGACCTCCTATGAGCGGGGCATCGAAAGGGAGGTTCTTCGGACTATGCATCATATCTGCAGAAAATCAGGCAAGTCTTTGTCCACGTAAATGTGTGAATTTCAGGATGGCTATGATGGGTTACAAGTCACCGAATTCCGCTTGTCCCAGTTTCTGAACTTCTCCGGAACTAAGCACCACTTTCGACGTTGATTTGTCATCGACGCGAGGACATTGTTGA
The DNA here is from genome assembly GCF_013339745.2 of Dermacentor silvarum. Lineage (NCBI taxonomy): Eukaryota > Metazoa > Arthropoda > Arachnida > Ixodida > Ixodidae > Dermacentor > Dermacentor silvarum. Next base: position 64,303 of record NW_023605530.1, read on the forward strand.
ACAGTCCTCGATACACTTCAACGCGATCTGTCCCTTCTGGCGAATATGCCATTTTTCTGTGAAGGAAAATTTAGAACGCATGATTGCTGTGTTCCTGAGTGGCTGTCGAGGGTAGATCCTTGACAACACTCAAGAATGTTAAATGACAATGTCAGCCAAGTTGGACTGACGGTTCAAACTGTAAAATGTTTTGATATGGTTTGTCGCAGTTTTCGTTTGTCTGTTTGGTTAACCTGTTTTACTTTGACCGAAAGGAAGAAAAAGACACCGTAGTCTAGTTGCTAGAGAACCGGCTGCTGTGACCCACGGCAGAAGTTCGATTCCATTAAGGTTGCACATCACTTGTTTGTATTAGAAAGCGAGTTAGGAACCTACCTACCTACGCAAAGTGCCAAGAATAGGCATTAAAAAGTTCGACTTTTGTTACTTCAAATTATCTTTGTAAGGTGCGCTAGTATTATGGTAGCAGCCGCATTTTGTATTTTCTTAGTTAAATTAGCTAGCATTCTGTGCTTCAGGTACCGAGTACGAAGCCACACTGAGTATTTTTCTGCATTGCAGCAGCGTGTGTCGCAAGAGGATGCAGCGCCGTGACGTGTCATAGCGGCTACCTGACAAAGCGAGAGTGGCGCGACGGCTCATCGGCGTCATCGCTTGCGCCGACGCAGTCTGAGCAGCCAAGCGGACTGCGCTCTCGCGCAGCTTCCCTCCAGATTGCGTAACTTTTGAACCTGCCGTTACATTGACCGTTATTTTTGTCAGGACCAGCCGTTAAGTTCCTGACGCGTATTCGTTCATGAACGCGGAGCGCCAGACTGCCTTCCACATCTTCTTTGCTCACGTAAGTAGTCACGGCCACTTTGACACCTGTCGTGTTTAATTATTTACGGTTTTCAGGCGGGAGTTTTAGGTGGAAGTTTTAGGCGGTAATGAAGTTTTTCAATGAAAGCGCCTTGATTTTAACTGCAATCTCTAATATTGTTTAAGAGGCATGTTTACGTCTGCGTACGTTCTTTTATTGTATGCGTATTCAGGTTTGCCAAAGCTGTCTAAAATTACCTCTGCGACGTTTCGTTGACCATTGATCGTTAGGAAGACGATGACATTCCCGTTTGGCGCAGAATGATTAGACGTGCTACGATCTTCGCGTAGCCACAGCATTCTTCCGTCAACGCTCTTGTGCGATATCATTCGTGTGTTTTTCCGAGCGTGAAAGGTGCCCGCGAATACACGCAAAACTGCCGAACGACTGGCCGCTCGAGGCAGTTTGCGTGTATTGGCAGGCACCTTTCACACTTGTAAAAACACTTTATGTAGCTCATATGAGAAACAGAAAGCGGTATCAGGGGTTTCTCATGTTGCTTTACAATCTTCTCATTGACACTTTGATCTAACTATAGTAATTGAGAAGTTAATTAATTAATTAGAACTAATCTAACTAGGCGGAATGCAAAAAATAATCGAGTATCTCCAACATACCTTGGTTCTGTCCGGTACGTGGCACTTGCTATTTTTAAAGTTTGGCTAAAGTTAAATGAAACACCCTGCATGTAGTGCACTGTTGCCTTGTTTTTTGTAACATAATCCGACAGTGTAGCTATTTACAGCATCTTTTTTTAGGATACCTAACATTTTTGGCTTCAGTCATGCAACAAATAAATTTGAGGTCGCACTGGCGTTTTCTTTTTGCAAGTCTGTGCAGTAACAAAATTCTGTTAAAAAAAGAAAAATTCCAATATACAGTTAATAGGCACTGCTGTACATTATAACATAGATACTCCGAGTTTATCAGCATAACAATAAAGAGTTTTTTTTTGTAACTTACTATGCAGGGCACATACCTACGTGCAAGAGAGAAGGCGCGTGAGGGTGAAGACACCGATCATGTACCCTCTACAGGTGCCAATGGGCAGACGAAAACGCCGCCGCCCAAAGGGCCACCACGAAACTCCTGAACTCCAAGAACCCAGGTAACTGTTATTTCATATTAAAGTCGTACGAATTAAATTTTCAGCGTGATACATATACAGTCGTATCTCGATAATTCGAACTCGAAGGAGCCCGAAAGTTTGTTCTAATTAAAGGAAGACGTATTTCTGAAGTATTCGTGCACCACAGCACGACGTACGAATGGAGTCGTTAGATATCACGGCGCGCCAGCAGATGGCGAGTAGGGGCCACGGACTGCCCACGTCGAGCAACGCGCTCGCAGAAAACGATGCTGTAGGGAGCGGGCGGCGCCAGCACGGCGGCGCGGGCGCGCGCGGACACGTCAAAGGTGAGGGAGGAGGGCGTCAGGGAAGCGGATTTGGCTGAGCAGAGGTGACTCCGTCGCTTCGGTGGCGCCCCTCACTCTCCCTCTCAACTCCCTCGTAGCTCCCCCACCTTCGACTGTCTCCGTGCGCGCCCGCCGCCGGCCCGGCGCCAGCTTAACCCTCTCCATTCTTTTCCTGCCGTTGAAGCGAGCGTTGGCCGTTGTGAGCAGTTTCGTTGGCGGGACTGGGCCTCCGTCGTAGCTCCTCTGCTTCGCAGCCGCAGCGTTGAGACATCGACTCGAACACGCGTGTTACGGCGCGACGACGTAACGGCGACCATGCCATTTAAGAGAGAGAAATTTACGCCGCGGTTCTTTTTCTTTATTGCGATAGAAATTATATGGGCACCAAGCGCATTTTGGCCGCGTCGTCGCCGTGATAATCGTATAAAGTGCAACGGCGATGAAATCGTCGCCGCGCGCCATGTGTGGGTTTTTAGTGTGTGGGCTCATTTCGGTGTAAGCAATAAATTGCATATGCAAGCACTCTAGATCATAATGATATAAACTGCACGAGCTTAACCTTTAACCCATTGCGTAACTATAATTATGTCAACAAGGTCAAAGTTAGTGAAACTGGGTGGAAAATTACGGCTTATGTTCCCACCTGTGGTGTGGATGACTCATGCTTTTGTAAAAAAATTCTTTACAAGTGCTTGGCAATGTTATTGTGTGGAGGTTTTCAAACAGGCAAGTCATAGGCGCAACATTTTAATGGTTTAATTACAGCAACTGAAGTTCTTACTGTATCTTGAAGCAGCCGTTCTGCAAATAGTCGCTGTTACTTAAGGTTGCACTCGTCTGCTGTCTTTTATTTTTAAGGAATCGCAATATATTTGCTCAATTTGAAGTATGCGATGTGTTTGATAGACTGGTGTTTAGGTATATTCCAAGCCTGCGCCATTTCTGAGTTGGCTATGTCATCTGTGGCAAATAAAATTGCGGTGGTGGTAACAATGCTGTCACCTGAAGCTGTGCCTTGCAGAGCCACACTTACCTCTTTTCTCGTACAACATTATCAGAAATGCATTATCTATTCCTTTCTTGAATGCTAATTGGTCCTACTTCGCACGTGTTTAGGAGGCTGCTGTCATCTACCAGTCGCCAACTAGTCAAGACAACAGCCTCCTGAAAGCTAGCAAAATAGCCGACACTTACACTGGTTGGCGATTGTACATGCAACACCTTCAGTTAGATGTAAAGTATGTCTTCAAGGCAACAGAAGGGAATTTCACTTGTCGGTTAATGTTAGAACCATGTTAATAAAGGTGGAATGCTCGAAAAACTGGTGCTTGGACCAATATATTGTAGTGCTGGCCCATTGGACCAATATATTGCAGTGCTTATTGCCAAGCATTGAAAAACTACGTTCACTAAGAAAGTGTGCTTCATTAATATACGTTTTACACATGCCTAATGTTTTTGCATAAGAAGACCTGCTGAATTAAGGAGCTACAGCCCAGCACCTGTTCGAAACCAGGTTTATCAAGGTCGAACACCTGTAATGGACGTTACCCGGAGGCACCTCATATTTAATGTTGATTGCTAGCTTGTCTAGTCGTGTTACTTTTGCAATAAAAAATGTTTTGCTGTATGTGTTTCGTGTATTGCACAAGCGCAAACCTGCATGCCGCCGGCCGGCGAAACGCGCGCAGGGGCATGGGGAGAGGGAAGGAAGGGAGACGAGGGGGCGCTAGAGGGGAGGGTGAAAAAAAACGGATGCTAATCCTGATTGTAGCAGGATTCAATCTGTATTTTTTAAAGCTTCTAATGGTCTTACAAAATCCATTTCAAGACAGGATTTTTCGAAACTACTTTAAGTAGGATTCTAGACTTCTTGCAATAGTCATATCCGCCGGACTTAGCCGATATACGACCGTTTATCACTTCTAAACGGACTGCACGGATTTTTTTAGTGCGTCTTTCAGACGTTCATTTAGTCTTGGCGATCGGTATGGAAGCAGTTTTCTATCGCTTTGTGCTAGCTGGGGTCTTCCCAACATAGCAGTTCTATAGCTTAGTAATGTTTGAACTTATATATGTCCGAACCTAATTTTCTGTTTTGTTGGAAAGGTCTTGCGTGTGTTCAAAAAAGAGACGTTTGCTATCGCCCGAATCGCTTTCTTTGAAGTATTTCCATATTTGAATATTTTGCGCGGTAGTGGTTACCCATATAAGGGAACAGTAACTGAGGTGTGATGGAAAGAGCATTGATAAATGAGACGCTTAACTTTAAAAGGTAATGAACTTCGATTCCGATTTAACATACCAACAATTTTCGTACCTTTGAGCAAACATGACTAACGTGTTCATTCCAGACATCTGCGCTGTGAATATTCGCCTAGGGTTTTTATGGATGAGTAATGATTGTTAATTATACGGACCCAACACAATATTATCTGGCAATGTAGTAGAACTTCCCGGAGCATGAAAAATAACACATTTGTTTTGGTTTCATTAAGGATGAGGCCGTTTGCCTTAGACCATGCTCCAAGTCCATAAGAAACGGAGCTTGCTATAGGGGTTATTCTTTTAAATCTTTACCTGTGAAGAAAACAGAGCAGTCATCTGCATACGCGATAAATTTACACATATCACTTACTTGTACAATCATTAATGTAATACAGGAAAAGTATCGGGCCAAGGATGCTACCTTGGGGCACACCCGCTGTCAAAGGTTTTATCTGCGATTTCTCATTAATTTCAACAAACTGATGTCGGCTTTCTAAATAAGATCGGATAAGTTCAAGTGTTATTCCTCGGAAGCCGTATTTTTCCAGCTTTATCAGCAGCAATTATGGTTCACTCTATCAAATGCTTTGCTGTAGTCTAAGTATAACCCTAAAGTCAGAAGTTTTTTTTCAATGTTCTCTAGAATAAGGTCCTTCTGTATACTTAAGGCGGTTTCCGTAGACCGCTTTTCCTAAACCCGTGTTGACAGTCGGTTATCAAGCTATTTTTGGGAAAAATTATCAATACGAAGTTGACTATTTTTTCGAGTCCCTTTGATAGCACAGGAAGTATAGAAACCGGTCGATAATTTCCAATATTATTTTGTCCCCTCCTTTATGAATAACTATAACTCTTGCTACCTGCATATTGCGCGGGAAAACTCCAGTTGACAGGGAAATATTAAAAATGTGCATTACTGCAGGTGCAAGTAAGTCTATGACGTACTTAATTGGCCTAATTTCTAATCATCTACGTCTCGGCTATGGCTGTTTTTCAAGGATGAAAATGTTGTAATCACCTCAGGGATGTTAGTAGGCTTTAGAAATAAAGATTCTCTTAATGAAGTGTATGCATTGTATCTTGAATGTCGTGATCTCCGCATCCTACTTTGACAAGAAATTGTTAAAATGGTTCGCAAGTTCTGTACCACCTACAAAAGCGCCATCAATATTCAACGTATCTGTTCGTGTATCGACTGGCTTCCGATTTAGTGATTCGTTTATTTTTTTCCATACTTTGTCGCTTCTGCGCATACATTCACTGTTAAATATACGGCTGTAGTAGTCATTTTTCGCCTTTTCTTTTTTTTTGTTCAATTTATTCCTAAACTGTTTATATTCTTTTCACTTTGACAAGTCCTTCGACTTGATAAAAGACTGATAAAGCTTATTTTTTTTGGTTGATTTGCCTAACGAATCCTTCGATATCCATGGCTTGGGCGACTTTTTCGAATCCGATAGTTTTCAAGCGGAAATGATTGTAATACATCGTTTTGAGTTTGCTCATAAACTTATCGTATGACTCATTGGCATCTTCAAGGGCAAAAATATCACTCCAGTCTATTTCGCGCACGGCTTCTCTGAATTTGTCTAACGTTTGAGCCGATATCTTGCGGTACGTTGTCTTTTCAGTGCACGCACGTTTAATGGAGCCTTTACGTTCTAGAAAAAGATATATAGGCATATGATCGCTGATATCACAGCTTATGACTTCCGAGCCGTGCTATCGATAGTCGAGTTTATTATGAAAGTGTCTAGTAATGATGACGTAGTGACGGTTACACGCGTCGGTGACCTGATGATGCTGCAGAAGTCATTGCACTCCAGGATAGATCCAAACTGCACAGTAGGTGCTGAATTAGTCATCATGTCAATGTTGAAGTCCCCGCCCAGTGTAAGCAGATAGCCATTTTCATTTACGTATGACAGAAGGTTATCTAAAAACTAAAAAAAAGCAGAGTGCATGGCTGGCATTAGGGGGTCGATACAAAACCGCAAATACTGTCTTTTCTTTCTTTATGCATAAAACTTCATAATTTTCGGTAGCTGTGCTATATTCCCTAAGATATCATCCCTGTTAGAGAAGTTAAAATTGCAACGCCGCCACCTCTGCTTCCCCTGCGGTTCACGAAGAAATGCTCGTATCCTTGAAGTACATAATGTTCTGAGTCATCATGTACCAAGTTTCGGTAAACATCAATACGTCAAATTTTAGGTTACATGATTCGATTAGCACAGTGACTTCATCCTTTTTGTTCAACAGTGACATTGCGTTTAGGTGCATGATTGTAAGCAGCTTTGCTTCGCTGCTAATTTTGTGTCTCGTAATGATTTCCTCAGGAATCACACAGCCTGAAGGCGCCATCTCTACTTCAGGCACGAATGTGTCAAAGTTTCTGTTTGTTAAACGCTTGTGATTTTGTTCAGGTCGCTTTCACGCCTGAAGGTATGTATATATATATATATATATATTTAGGTATGCCACACCAGTATCATTAATGTTGCTCATACCTTGTCTTGCATTCTTGGCAAAGCTATTCCTCGGATTTTCAGAATGACAATCCACAAACAAATGTGATGAAACAAAACACCCACAGCCCATGCCTTTTATGTTAAATCTTCTCAGACTGAAATATTAAAAGTACGAAATAAAAACGGAAACCTGAAAATTATGCAATTTGTTTCGCGCGGCTGTGCAATATTGTTACGGGGAGAATATATATACAATGACTATATTTATAGGGTAAGGCGCACAACGCTACAGCAATCGTTTAGGAGAGCGCGTGCACACCAGAAAGCCACGCCGTCGTCGTCATCGTCCAAGCACCGACCACAAGATCGCCGCTTGTGACATTACCCGCCGGCGGCAGAAGCACCGTCCCGGTGCGCAATTAGGGCCCGGGCCGAGAGTGGCAGTGGCGCACCGACGGGGGGGGGGGGGGATTCGGGGGTTGAACCCCCCCCCCCCCCCGAGGCCGCCACCTAACCCCCTTTTGTTTAACTCCTTTCTTTCCTTACGAATTTGACTACTGCAACTAAGATGTAAGATGCGCAATCGTCTGCACACTCGCAAAAAGCGCATTTTTTTTTTTAGAATTTCCCGTGAAGAAATCGAAATTAGTGCTGTTTAGATGGTATTGGCAAACTGTCCCCCCCCCCCCCCCCCCCCGGCAGTGATCCTGGGTGCGCTACTGGAGAGTGGTACGGTTTAAGGCGCGAGACATGGACTATGTCACTCGCGATTGTTGCAGAGGCCGATTAGGATTTAGCGGAGTGATTTCATAGGTCACATTAGTGACTTTGCGTACGACGCGTACGATGTGTCTGCGTGAGGATGAAGTATGGGGTCCATAGGCAATGGTGGCTCGTAGCCAAACAGCAGATAAAAAGGTGAGTAGCCAGCTGTGTCGTGATGAGAAGAGTTGTAGGCGAAGGTCACAAAAGGCAAGTTAATGTCCCAGTCTCGGTGGTCCTCAGACACGTACATAGCAAGCATATCTGGAGAGTACGGTTGGCGTTCAGTAAGGCCGTTTGTCTGTGGATGGTACGCAGTGGTGAACTTGTGATTGGTCTTGCAAGAAGGAAGAATGTCGTCGACTACTTTAGACAGGAAGCAGCGGCCGCGGTTCGTGATTAACTGACAAGGAGCACCGTGGCGCAGGATGACGTCGTGAAGAAGGAAATCGGCTACATCAGTAGCACAGCTTGTGGGAAGTGCTCTTGTAAAAGCGTACCGCGTTGCGTAGTCAGTAGCGACTGCAACCCATCTATTGCCAGTGGTTGACATGGGAAAAGGCCCTAGAAGATAGTCCCACCCGGAAAAATGGTTCATCAGGGATATCGAGGGGCTGAAGGCTGCCAGCAGGCAGTAGGGCAGGAGTCTTGCGTCGCTGGCAGAGGTCACAAGCCGCAACGTACTGTCGCACAGAACGGCAGAGACCAGGCCAAAAGAAGCGCCTACGGATATGCGATTATACGTGCGTGACAGGCCTAGGTGTCCGGCCGTCGGTGCATCGTGAAGCTGGCGCAAAACAGTAGAGCGAAGACGCGCGGGAACAACAAGCAAGAGCTCAGCGCCGTCAGGCCGGGCGTTGTGGCGGTGTAAGGTGTCGTTGTGGAGCACAAACATCCGTAGGGAAGGGTCATGGTGTGGTGAGTTGAGACCGTCTATAATAGGCCGCAAAGATGGGTCGCGGCGCTGTTCGTCAGCTATGTGGTCGAAGTCTGTAATGGCCAGAACAAAGGTGTCAGGTTCATCTTCCAGTGTATCAGGGGGATCGACCGGGTATCGTGACAAGCAGTCAGCGTCTTGGTGACGCCGTACAGATTTGTAGAAAACAGAAAATGAGTACTCTTGCAAGCGGAGTGCCCAACGGCCAAGGCGACCAGTGGGGTCCTTGAGCGAGGAAAGCCAGCAAAGCGCATGGTGGTCTGTAATAACTGAAAAGTGCCTGCCATACAGGTACGGGCGGATTTTGCGATGGCCCAGACGAGTGCTAAGCACTCGCGTTCTGTCGTCGAGTAATTTTGCTTCGACGGCGACAGAAGGCGGCTTGCATAGGCGACAACGCGGTGGAGGCCGTGCTGCTGTTGTGCAAGGACGGCACCTATACCGTGGCCACTGGCGTCGGTACGAACTTCCGTGCTGGCTGACGGGTCGAAATGTGCTAGAACAGGTGGGTTTGTTAGGATGGCAACGAGCGATGAAAAGGCGTCCGCTTGGTCACGACCCCAAGTGAAAACGACGTCCTTCTTGAGTAGGCCAGTTAGAGGGCGGGCCACTTCCGCGAAGTTCTGGACAAAACGACGGAAGTACGAGCACAGGCCAAGAAAACTGCGGACGTCCTTGGCCGACCGTAGAGTAGGGAACTGACTAACCGCGCGGACTTTGTCAGGGTCAACAAGGTGGCCGAGTACGCAGATTTGACGGTGCCCAAAGCGACTTTTCGACGAGTTAAGCTGAAGACGAGCACGGCGAAAAACATCAAGGACAGTGGACAGGCGAGCGAGATGGTTTTCAAATGTAGTCGAAAAAACGATAACATCGTCCAGGTAGCATAGGCATATGGACCACTTGATGCCTCGAAGAAGAGAGTCCATCATGCGATCGAAAGTAGCAGGGGCGTTACATAGGCCAAAAGGCATCACTTTAAATTGATAGAGGCCATCAGGAGTCACGAAGGCGGTCTTCTCGCGGTCTTGGTCGTCCACAGCGATTTGCCAGTATCCTGAGCGCAGGTCGATGGAAGAGAAATATCTGGCGCCGTGCAAGCAGTCCAGTGCGTCATCAATACGCGGGAGAGGATACATACCCTTCTTGGTCATCTGGTTGAGGTGGCGGTAGTCTACACAGAATCTCCAGCTATTGTCCTTTTTCACAAGTACGACGGAAGAGGCCCAATGACTGCATGAGGGTTCAATTATGCCTCTGCCCAGCATTTTCTCCACTTCCTGATGGATGACAGCACGCTCCGGAGCTGACACACGGTAAGGCCGTCGGTGAATAGGACTCCATCGCCGGTATGAATGCGATGGGTGACGACGGAAGTCTGGCCCAAAGGACGGTCGCCAAAGTCAAAGATATCCTGGTAGGAAACCAGCACGCGGCGAAGGGCAGCGGACTGTGCCGGAGCGAGGTCTCCTCATATCATGCGGGCGAAGTGGTCGCAGGACGAACCTGACTGCGATGACGGCTGTGAAAAATCCGGTGGAGGTTCTGTGGCCAGGGCAGAAACCGTGTGGCCGGCCAAAGGGGTCAGATGAGCGAGTGATACGCCGCGAGGAAGAACTTGCGTCGAGTAGCCAAAATTGAGGATGGGAAAGGCGGTGCCGTTGTTTGTAACTGTCACCACCGTATAGGGGAGCGCGACGTTGCGTGTCATGGCGACCTCAGGAATAGGGCAGGCAACGTAGTCGCCGTCCGGTAGAGGCGGAAAGGCTGAAAGCTGGACGTATATTGCGGCTTGCGGAGACAGTCTAAGAAACTCGGTGGAGCGTAGGCGGGGTGGGCCGGCATCGACGTTGTCGGGAGCACGAAGGAAGTTCTACGGAGAAGGCCGCGGAGCAGTCGAGAAGGGCAGCGTGTGTGGACAGAAAGTCGATTCCCAAGATGAGTCAGGGGGCACTGTTCTAGAACAGCAAAAAAGAACAGATGTGTGGCGACCAGAAATGGTGATGCGTGCAGTGCACATTCCAAGTACGGCAGGTGTATCCCGTCGGACTCCGACGGTAGGTGAAGTCGCGGGCGTCAGACTTTCTGGAGGCGGGCCGGAGGCTCGAGCTCATTACAGAAATTTGTGTGCCGGTATCAACAAGAGCGGTAACTGCCACACCATCAACCAGAACTTCATCGGGTATGAGGGACAATTAGAGGATTTTCAGGCCGGGTCGTAAATGCAGCGCTGGCTAGTTTTCTGAGAGGCGGTCAAAGGGAGACCGAGAGCGGCGAGGTTGGGGCGAGCGGTACTGACGGCGCTGGGGCAATGTTGAGCGGCTGATCCGGTTTTCCCTAGGAGGACGTTCAGCACTTGAGGGCTCAGGACAGAACGACGGGACATATGGTGCATGGTCCGGGCGATTGTAAGTGCTTGGTCGACAGAACGTGGGCCAGCGGCTGCGGCAATGGCGGGCGATGTGTCCAATCCTAGAGCACGTGAAGCAGTTGGGCCGGTCATCAGGTGTGCGCCAATCGGCTGGATTTCGATAACGTGGCCTGAAGGTCGTGTTTGGTCTTGCAGCAGCGACGACAGGGGCGACCGGGTTGGTAGCAGCATGATCGTTATCAAAGGTGGGTAAAATGCCCATATTCGCGACCTCTTGGCGAACAACGGCCTGAATTAGCGAAATCGGAGCCAGGTTGTTGCTTTGCATACCATCATGAGGGGTAACGGGTGCCATGGCCTCGAGTTCTTGACGGACGATCCTGGTGATGTTTTCTGGAGCTTGCGCTTGCCGAAGCGTGGCTAAACCTTCGCATGAGGACGTGGCAGCCGTATTGGGAAGTCGGTCGAAGCGGTGAGTGATACGTTGACTTTTGGCCAGCTCAAAACAAAGACATTCAGCGATGACCGACTCCACCGTAGAGGAGTTCTTACACAGTAGCAGATTGAATGCGTCATCGGCTATGCCTTTCAGTACGTGGCCCACTTCAGGCATGTCCTTGTCGGCCTTGTGGCACAGAGCAACACGTCATGAATATACGAGATGTACGGCTCTGAGCACGAATTGCGGCTCCTGCTTGGCCGCTAGTTGTCGTCCGATAGGTCTCCCAAATAGATCGCGTAATTTCTGCTTACAGACGTCCCAACTCGTCAGATCTGCCTCATGCGTCTCGAACCAAAGTAGCGCTGTACCTCGCAAATAGAAGACGACATTCGCAAGCATTATCGTCGGGTCCCACTTGTTAGTGCGGCTGACGCGCTCGTACATTGCCAGCCATTCATCGACGTCCACGCCGCTTGTGCCGTTGAATGTCCCGGGGTCACGAGGGTGCAAGAGAATGACCGGTGACGGGCCTTGTTCACACTGGGTCGCTTGGTCGGTCATTGTGGTGGCAGCAACGCGCCGTCCGCTGCGAAGATCCAGTTCCCGGTGTTGTAGCGAGCGTACCCCGCACGCCCACCAAAAATGTTACGGGGAGAATATATATACAATGAATATATTTACAGGGTAAGGCGCACAACGCTACAGCAATCGTTCAGGAGAGCGCGTGCACACCAGAAAGCCACGCCGTCGTCGTCGTCCAAACACCGACCACAGGATCGCCGCTCGTGACACTAGAGGTTTAGCTTGTCCGGTAATCGGGTAGAAGCGGGAGGTAGGGGCGTTGGGGCGTGTTAGCGGAACCGTAAAAGTGAGCGGCCTGTATGGTGCTGTCACCTGGTGGCGCAGAGCTCAAACTGACAAAAACAGCTAATATTGCAGTAACCAAGCGTATTCTACTTCGCTGCTGGTGTAAATTTTCGGCAGTGGCGTAATCGTGTTGCTGCCGAAAATTTACATCAGCAGCGAAGTAGAATACACTTGGTTACTGCAATATTAGCTGTTTTTGTCAGTTTGAGCTCTGCGCGACCAGGTGACAGCACCATACAGGCCGCTCACTTTTACGGTTCCGCTTAACACGCCCCAACGCCCCGACCGCCCGCTTCTACCCGATTACCGGACAAGCTAAAACTCTCTATAATATCTCCGGGATCGCCCCGCGCAAGAGGCCGCGTTTCTACCAGAAAGCTTGCCTTCGTGCATAGCGTTAGCCGCCAGTGTTACCCGGTAACCATTACGGTTGCTTAAGGTACACAGTTGTCGGGAAGCGTGAGAAGCAGTCAGGGATCTTTGAATGCTATCGTGTTCCACTTTTAAAAGCGAAGCTTAAGCGTCCTCCTAATTTTTTTTTAAATATTGGCTGTCAAGTTGGGGGTGCGGCCCTTACACGTGTGCGATCCTTGCATGGATTTACACGGTAAGAATCTTCCTTCGTGTAGTTGTCTTCTACTTCGCAATCAGCAATACTGCTTTGCCTTTCCGGCCAAACTGCACTGTTTTTTTAGTACTTTGAGTCCGAGTATAAGCACTGCTGCGCATGATTTCTAGACTTTATTTATTCTGATTTCGAGTGAATCCGGCTTGGCGTTATTTCGCTTACTGAATGAATTCTATATACAAGGTGTTTTAGCGAACACTTTCAAAAATTTTTAAAGGTTGCCTGTGGCAGATAGCACAATTTAGTTCATGAGCTCCTCTACTCAAGAGGCGGACATTACTTGCACAAAAAATTGAAATGCATAATCGAATAATTAACAAAATTACCAAATTAAGTTTTTAGCTGATTACCTTATGACCCATGTTGCAATTTACAAATTCTAGCCGTGGAGTTCGGATCAACTTGGAACTAATTCTCAGGCTGACACCAGTGTCGAGATATTAATTCTCTAACTTTGCGGAGAAATGCATTGGCGTGGCAGTCACTTTTTAACAAAACGTCGTTTTATGCATTGAAGCACGAAAGTATGAATAGATATATAAATTATGGAGTTTTGCGTGCCAAAACCGCGATCTGGCACGCCGTAGTAGAGGACTCTGGAATAATTTAGACCGCCTGGGGTTCTTTAACGTGCACCTAAATCTAAGTATACGGGTGTTCTAGCATTTCGCCGCTATCGAAATGCAGCCGCCGTGGTCGTGATTTGATCCCGCGACCTCATGCTTAAGTCCAACGCCATAGCCACTAAGCAACCACGGCCGTTTAGCACAAAAGTAACTGGAACGCCAGTGCATTTCTCCTCAATGTTCGGGAATTAATATCTCGAAACTGGTGCCATCCTGAGAATTAGTTCCTAGTGCATCCGCCTTGCGAACTCCACCGCTAGAATTTGTAAATTGCAACATGGGCCACAAGTTGATATGTTAAAAACCTAATTGGTGAATTTTTGTTGATTAGTCGATTATGCATTTCAATTTTTTGTGCAAGCAATGTCTGCCACGTACCTGCAACCTTTAAATTTTTTTTGAAAGTGTTTGCTGAAACAACCTGTATTCATGGCCTCTGCATGCAAGAGGCGATGTTTCCATCCCTAATGCGTAAAAGTTGTAAATAATTAGAAGAGTTTTTTATTTTTTTGGCGCCAGTCGTTAGCCTACTGGAAAGAGAATCAATATTGAGACACATATCACTCACGTGCTTTTCACACGCAGTTGATAGAAGACTCTGCCGAAGGGGTGACTGAAGTCTGTAGGTTTTTTTTCAGGTTCAATAAAGTACACAAGGTAATTTGAAGTGAGGTGAACATACATCAACATATTCATTTTCTAGGCATAGGCTATCCATTTAGTTGGATACCTCCTTCTCTTTAAAAAATGTTATAAACTTTGTCCTGTGTATATATTTAAATATATTGTGCCTGTGCACGGTGTTCTCAGCGGAAATTTATAAAGAAAAGTGAAGTGAGTTGTTGATTACGGATGAGGTAGCCGCCGCTGGTGCTTCTAATGCGCTTGTCCTATTGTCAGGATTTGCAGAAATAAACAGAAAGTATGAATTAAAAGCCGTGTACGTCCGCGCCAACAATGATGCCGTAAGCTAGCTTTTAGCCATAACTAAAGTGAAAAGGTAGAGGCAACGCAAAAGAATCCTCAAATTATGTGGGTAACAAAACTCCGGTAATGACACTTTAGAGACGGGGGTGGGGGAGGTGGACCAAGGTGAAGATACTGTTGCGAAAGTCCGAGGTCCGAGCGGCCACGAAGGTTCCATGTATGGGGCCGTGCCAGGTGCCGAGAGGAGGAGATATCCAGGGAGATTAGAAAACTGTTTTATATACACTGTACATGGTATTTTACAAGAAGGGCTCCATGATATTGGAGCCGGCTACTGCTAACATCTTTGCATGTAGTAGCGTTTTCATCTCCGAGCGTTCTACATGGTCGAGCGTCTCTACATGGTCAAGCTTGTCTACATCGTCAAGCGTCTCTCACAACACTCAAGTCCCGCTGTTTTATCCCTTTCGTTTCCCTCTTTCACTCGACGAAGGAATGCACTGTAGTTCTTTTAGCCAATCAGCATCTTGGATCAGGCGGCCATATCCCGCACGTGATGTGTCTCGTTTCCCGCCGGGCTCCGCCTCCAATCTTGCTAGGTCGCCCCCGAACACAGGCAGCGGTTGACACCTTGGGAACCGAACGTTGATGTCGTTCCCCCGGGATTACCAGACACTGGCCCCCTTCAAGATTCGCCTCTCCATAGCGGTCAGTTCGCGGAACCAAGGAGGGCGGTGGCTGTCTCGAAAGGGCGCCAGGCCTTGTCGTGGTTCGGGCGGCGCTGGTAATTCACGGAACCGCACCAAAGGGGCGACGCTGCCGTTTAGCGACGCATGAGGTAGCCTGGAGACCAACTGCTAATCCCTCAGTTCCAGGTGACAATTCTCGGCCGCGAGAAAGGGCGCCAGGTTGGCGCGTCTGAGTCGGCGCCGGCCTCCTTTGTCCGAGGGACCGCCAGACACAACAATACCTGGTAGCGAAGCTTCCATAGAAGCCCATACGTTCAAAACATGGCGGTTCATCTGCGGTTCATAGAGTCACTGGAAAAATTTTAGAGTATCGCATTTGTTTTCCGCGCGCCGCCGCCTGCCGCGGCCAGCGGTGATTGGGGCGCTCGTGTGACGTGACCTTTTGCTGCCATATTTCTTCCAAGCCCTTTCAGTTGGCACGTCGAACCCGTAGCGTACGCACCGCGCACGGAGTTTCGTTCAACGCTTGCGTTGCGCATGCGAACACAGGCGTCAGAAATAACCCATCATCATGCCTGGTTGCTGCGCCTTCGGGTGTAGCAACCGAACGGAGTCCGGGAAGGCATTTTTCTCTATTCTGTGCTGGAAGGACGACGGTGAACGACGTTCTGCGTGGCTCCACAGAATTGGCCGCAAAAACTTCGCGGCCTCGAAGAACACCCGCTTGTGCGAGGTAAGTTTCTTGAATAACTAGCTTGCTGGACAGTTATTGCTTTCAAGTGACTGTACTTGCGTGTGACCGCTAAACTTTACCTGTCCAGTTCGCGCTCATCGCTCTGGGTGCGGCTATTGAACACTATGTAGCTAGCACACGTGGTTTTGAGTGAGCTGTTCTGTTCGCGTGGCTCGCTTTGTTTCACGCTATTGAAAGTCGCCCAGTACCTATCTTTCAAGTAAGGTCTCCGGTTCGCGCGGCCCGCTCTGCTTTGCGCTATTGTTTCCAGCAAACTGTTCGGTTCGCGCGGCTTGCTTTGTTTTACGCTATTGAAAATTACCCAGTACCTATGTTTCAAGTCACTTAGTGCTGTTTAAAACATCGCACTACGAACTTTCTAGCAAGCTCTCCACTGTTTCATTCGGTTTGCGCGCCGCGTTTGAAGAAAACGTACATACATGTCAAGCAAGCTGCAGTGCTTGATTTGCGCGGCTCGATGGAAACAACAAACATGCATTTCAAGTGAACATGTTGTGCTACAGAGTAAAAGGAGGTGGTTCCCACGAATAATGTGTTTTAAACAGGCACCAGGTCTATACAGAAAATGTGCTTCAAAATGTCTTCTATAGATTTCCTGACTTTTTTTTTGCGACTACTTACACTTTAGATATTTTAAGCACTAGTCACAGGGTAGGTTTATTAACATTCCTATTTTCTTTCTTTTCTCCATGGACAAACTATAGGACCATTTCATTCCCGATGATTTTCAGAAACCAAGAGTCGAATCGGAAGACCGGTATGCGGTTGTCATGCTTGACGAAATAAATTGTTGTTGTGACTGTTGTGAAATAAATATGTTGCTTGCCTCCACATCTTTGTGACTGCATGCTGTTCTGAAAATGGGAATTTTGCTGACAGCATGAAGCAATTCGGGGACAAATGGTATGGTGTCCCTTATACAGGGAGGCTGTAAAATAGTAATTTTTATTGCAAACCTGCTACAGCATGATTACGAATGCTTGTCAACTGGCACAGCACCTCTATAAACAGCCTCATACATCTTGTTATGCCGTGAGTGCAGCGACAAGAACATCATTTAAAAAATAGAAGTGCTCAATGTTACAATTCCGTTTCAGAAACCTAGTTTTTACCGTGTCTTCGCAACTTTTTTTTTTCGAAAACGTCTTTTTGTGTTAATGATCCGATTCACATAAAGGGTATACAATAAAAGGAGCATGATCGAAAATAAATATAGGAAAGCCGCACCACTGTTTAGTACTGGCAATGTCAACACAATATTCCAGAACACAGTAACAGATTGGAAATAAGTGCACTAGAAGGTTGACATTATCAAAGGTATAAAAAAAAAACATTCGTACACATTCTTTATAGCCGTATGCGGATACCTGCTTGAGTTTCGCGTGAATTAAAAGCTGTTAACCAGTCGTTTACGACGTTACCTTCAGAGAGCTTATTTCACAAATCGACGAGAACATTACAAGCACGCATTCGCAAACACGCCAGTAGCCGCAAGACGCGAAGTTTGCTTGCAGAGGCTGCTGGCGTTTTATCACTGATACGTGACAGGCAACTTTATAAATCTACATAAAAATTACTGCTTACACTTCGCTCAGGTTATACAGATAAACAAGCGCAGCAGTAAGCTGTTTACATTTGCTTGCTTTTGTACTTCGAAAGGACGCGAACGAGCACTATGAAGGCAACCTGAACACCCACTGCATATTCCATCGGCTGTCAAGCTGCGTTTTTAGCGCAAACACAACCTCAGGGCCCAGTTTTCATGTAAAAGACGTTTCAAGCGAATTCACTGGGCGCATACAAGTATGTTTGCAGCAGCTCTGCACATAGCACTTGACGCAAGACGAAGTCCAAAAGCGACACGTAGAGCATCGGAACTATCGCCGCACATTTTATACATTCCGTCGCTTACCGCGCAGTACGTTCATTTCCGTCGACATCCTGATGTCACTTGTGGCATCCACTTGAAGAAAAACACAAAAATAATCCAGTTTCGCGAAACGGGACTCGAAATCTAGGGGGGAAATCCGTCAGTTAAGTCAACGCTACTCAATGCACGCTGGCAACGCTACAGCGCGTCGGCGGTCTGGAAGGAACATGGCTGCCGCCACCCAATGTTGCCGGCATGCCGCGTACCTTTGCGGTACTCTGTTTTTCCAGTGATTCTAGCGGTTTATAGGGCTTAGCGCCATCTGTGTGAGGAGGGAACATTTCCGGCGGAAGAAAAAATAATTTGACGTCATATCCGTTAAAAACAAAAGTGACGCCATTTTGTTTTTAAAGGCGCGAAATTTGTTTTCGAAGGCCTGCCATTAGAGCTGTATATTCAAATGCCCCGCCATTCGACCTGATGGGCGTTTCGAGCTTTCAGCGCGGAAAGCGATCCAAGAAAAGTTCAGCCATACGGGTGTCGAAATCGCATCGCTGCACGGAATATACTTTGTTTGGAAGCCGACGAACGCTTTGGGCGTAGAGTTGAGCGCTCATCCTTTCGCCGGATGCCAAGCCCGTCGGCCAGCGCTGTCCCACGAAAACAACTAAAGTAAGCAACTATCTGGTGGTCGCAACTCACAACTTTTGACTGAACAGGTTAAGAAACAATGAAACTACCCGTGTCACCAAATTCAGACAAACGCCAACAAGCAAATCAACACAACATGTGAGGGTGGGGGGGGGGGGGGGGGGGGCGTGAACTTTACGAGTGCGCCTTTCTGTCCACTTCAAGAGCTGCATTGCATTGCAAGTGAGAGCGGCAATAGCGGCGTATAGCGGTGGTGGGCGCTCTTACGGTGGGCGCTGAAAAAAGGTATTTATTGATAATGATGAAGTAAAATAGAGTTGTTCTTTTTTCTCCATGCGTCGATAAAATTGATTAGGAATTTTATTTTCGTTGAATCAATCTAACTGTATCTCACTTTAATTAAAAAACGCTTTTTTCTTTCCCAATGTTTGTTCCCTCCAAACATAGTCGTGCTTCAATCGCTGCTCCCATAACCACCCTTGCTGATGTCGGTGACAATTCGTTCTGAACCGCTTTTCGTCCGAAGCTTCGCGACCATTTGGATCGACCTTGGTGGCCTACGGATCGCCGGGGGGGGGGGGGGGGGGGGCTCTGCCCTTTCGGGAAAACTCCGGAGTGGGATCGAGCCCCCCGTAGTCGGCGCTTATACTTCCCAATATTGAAACGAGTTCGCGTTACTAGTTCCTTTAATGCGAAAGGAACGCGTTCCAGTTATACTTCGAACATTGGAACGTGTCGTTAGATTAATGTTACATTCGACCTTTTTCATTAAAATATAGTGTCTCATAATCCTGAGGCGAAATAAAGGGAGAAATTTAAAACTGACATCGGACTACGTATATTATACGAGCTTTAACATCGCCGGCAGCATATTATCTGGAGATAAAAATGAGAAATGACCCTAATCCTTGACTTAGGTGTCTGCTAGTGGCACTCGCACCTCGACGTTGGTGTACCCTGGTGTAGAGCGGGAAACCGAACTCGGAGGAGCGAGCGAACAGAACTTTGTGTCAGGTGGTGTGTAGCTCTAATTAGCTTGTTTTCATTTTAATTAGTAATGACCGGGTCCCCCTGGTTTAAGTGTGACGTCACTGATGAGGTCACTTCTGGTCTTGGAGTTTCACGTGAACCTGTACTGATGGGCTAGGTATCTAAAGTGTAGGATTGTGTGCTTTGGTGTAC
Organism: Dermacentor silvarum; assembly: GCF_013339745.2. NCBI lineage: Eukaryota > Metazoa > Arthropoda > Arachnida > Ixodida > Ixodidae > Dermacentor > Dermacentor silvarum. Next base: position 84,026 of record NW_023605530.1, read on the forward strand.
GGCAATTAGACTTTCCTTAATTGTCTGTAATTATTCCTGATACTTAATCAACTCTTTACTGTACTAAACCCGTGCTCTGATGTCATATCTATAATCAACCATACGTAGAACAATCGAGATCTGCCTGTTTTTATTTTTTTATTATTTCTAATGTCGTCCCACCTCTGTGACAAGCCGGAAGTCGGTCCCTAACCGGAAGTTGCTGCGCAATAAACAAAAGTGTCACACGGTGCTCGTGCCACTAAAAGAATCCAAAGAAACGCTCTTCGACGATTACTTTTCAGGGAGCACCGGACATACTCCAGACATGTCTAACTGCAACATTGGGGCTCGTCTAGTACAAGTGCAAAACATATGGCACTCTGCAACAGGCCGGCATGGAGGAAATACACTACAGGAGGGATCATAACCACATAAAGCCAACAGGCAATGATACGAAGGAAAGCATCGGGGAAATTAAGTGTAGTTGAAAATGGTATGTATAAAATAATGAAGAAAAGGGAATGAAAGTGGACGAAAAGATAACTTGCCGCCGGCGGGAGCCGGACCCGCAACCTCCCCATTACGCTTGCGTTGCACTACCAATTGTGCTACGGCGACGGCCATCAATTCGTCCACTAACTTGGGTATTTATATTTACAAGATCTAGCCCTAGGAGCGTTAGCCAGTGCCACTCAGAACCATGGTGGGCGGATGTGGAACATCCTTTTTAGCCCGATGGCGTCACGATACACGTGATCTTGGGAGAGCAGGCACGTGGCTAATAAACCCTCGCATGCTACCTAATGACATCAAGGCTGCCTTTCAAGTTATCTTTTCGTCCACTTTCATTTCCGTTTTCTTCATTATTTTATACATTCCATTTTCAAATACACTTAATTTCCCCGATGCTTTCCTTGGTATCATTGTCTGTTGGCTTTATGTGGTTATGATTAACAAAATCGAGCCCCTCGGTTCACCTTCTTCTTTCGTATTTCAATACGAGGGTCTCGAATCTGGCAGCCTTGATGTAATTAGGTAGCATGCCCAACAGGTAGCATGTTGGGCATGCTACCTGTTAGGTAACATCAGCTACATCGCACGCTATAACATGAACCCTTGTCGTTCCGATTTTGAAACAATGTAAAGACCCCACATAGTAACAGTTACCGCCCAATAGCCCTCACAAGTTGTATTTGCAACTTTTTGAAAAAATGGAAACCGTCGCCTTTTACACTTCCTTGAGTCAAACAAAATTCTTGATCCGTATCAGTGCGGCTTCAGAGAAGGACGGTCTACAGCCGACCATCTCGTGCGCATCGAAGCAAACATTCGATGATGCCTTCATACATAAACAAGTCTTATCCGTGTTCTCGATATGGAAAAGGCGTACGATACGACCTGGCGTTACGGAATCCCACGTGATCTGTCGGCAATGGGCATCCGCGGTAATATGTTAATAATTATTGAAAGCTACCTACACAATCGTACATTCCGGGTTAAAATAGGTAATGCACTGTCGCGTACATTTATACAGGAAACTGGTGTACCCCAGGGTAGCGTGCTCAGTTGCACACTCTTCATCGTCAAAATGAACACGCTTCGTGCTTCGTTACCACCAGCTATTTTTTATTCCATCTATGTGGACGATATACAAATAGGCTTCAAATCCTGTAACCTCGCAGTGTGCGAGAGACAGGTACAGCAGGGGTTGAACAAGTGTCTAAGTTGGCAGACGAAAACGGGTTCAAAGTAAACCCCCACAAAAGTTCTTGTGTCTTTTCACCAGGAAGAAAGGTCTCGTTGCAGATCCCATTATCGAATTTATGGAAAAATACTATGAACAAAGAACACAAGTTTTAGGCATCATACTTGACTCTAAAACTTATTCATCCACCACATAAAACATCTCAAGGCGAAATGCCTAAAACAATGAACTTACTGAAAATTTTATCTACACATCCTGGGGCCAGCGATCGAAAATGTTTAATGAATCTTACAAGAGCTCATTCGGTCACGTTGGATTATGGCGCCGTGGTGTATCACTCTGCCGCCCCGAGCGCGCTAAAAATGCTAGATCCTGTCCACCATCTAGGTATCCGCCTGGCCACTGGCGCATTCAGAACAAGCCCCATCGAAAGTTTATACGCAGAATCAAACGAGTGGTCACTCCATCTCCAGAGAACATACATCAGCTTCACCTATTTTCTCAAAGTGCACTCTGATTGGGAACATCCTTGTTCTATAACCGTTAATGATTTGAAGTGTGCAACGCTTTTCTATAATCGACCCTCTATCTTTCTCACTGCGTGTAAGAGAACTTAGCGAAGAAATGGATGTCCCACTGCTAGAACATCGTCTAATGCCTTCAGCTAAGATGTCACCGCCCTGGGAGTGGCAGGTGATAGAATGTGATTGATCCTTTGTAGAGGTCACAAAGTATGCTCCCGAGCTCGAAATTGCTATGCTTTTCCGCGAACCTCAATCGAAGTACTCGTGACCGGAATTCTACACCGACGCATTCAAGTCCCATGCTGGCGTATCGTACGCGGCTGTTGGCCCCTGTTTTTCTAAATCTGACGTATTGAACCCTCTAACAAGTATCTTCACAGCAGAAGCATACGCAGTACTGTCTGCGGTGAAACATATAAAGAAATTAAAACTACAAAAAGCAATAATATTCACAGACTCGTTAAGTCTTGTAAAAGCACTAACTTCTTTACAAAATCATAAAAATCCTGTATTTATTGAGCTTTACTCACTGTTGTGCAACATTTACTTATTTCATAGACATATAATAATATGCTGGGTTCCCGGCCATAGAGGAATCGAGGGTAATGAGCTTGCCGACGAAATCGCCAAATCAATGGCATTGCAAGGTACTGGTCTTCCCGCTGCTGCCCCTGCTACAGATCTGAAGCCTTTCCTGCGAAACAAACTGCGAAGCCACTGGCAACGCTTGTGGGACGCCGAAACAAATAATAAGCTCCACTTGATTAAGCCACAGTTAGGTTTCTGGCCTTGTACAACTAAAACACGACGAACTGATGTCCTATTCTGTCGTCTCAGAATAGGACACACATATGGTACTCACAATTTTCTATTGAATGGTAATGATCCTCCAACCTGTGGTAGATGTGGCATGAGGCTCACCGTCCTCCACGTCCTCCTGGAGGTCGGGAAGCCGAAAGAGAAAGAAAGAAACATTTTCCGCTAGCATATCGCTATTGTCTCCTCTTCATCCCGCTATGTTTCTCGGTAAAGAACCGCTTTTTAACACCAACGCAGTCCTCGCATTCTTGAAAGATGTTGTGCTACATGTTATTAGCCCAATAAGTTCGTAGCGCATCCTCCTCTAGAGGATGTTGCTGTGATAGTTTTTATAGCACATGCTCCAGGCCCTTGTGTTTCAAGGGCTCTGTTTAGGCACTTGTGCTTCTGGCCAATTCTTGAATGTTTAATATTTTGTAAGTCGTACCATTCCTTCGCAATGCATTGTTCATGCCCATAGTACACATAATTAGTCATTGCCATAATCTTATTACGTATAGATTTTACGCACTTTACAGCGACTGTTTTTAGGCCCATTTACAGCCATGCCACATCTGGTACTATTTATGTACCATTAACGGATGTTAATGGTACTATTATGTACCATTAACAAGCCATTACGATCGTCTTGGCGCTCTTTGGCCACATATCTGGCCCTTGCGCCAACAAACCACAATCACACACACACACACCACACACACACACACACATATATATATATATATATATATATATATATATATATATATATACGGGTGATTCACGGTTACCCGAATGATCGCCCTTTGCTTCGCCTACTCATCATCATTCACTTCGTGGATATGCGGTGATTTTTTTCTTCTCATGCGGGCGTGCGCTATCCGGGTTCTACGCGCCGCCCAAAGGAGGGCGTTACAGGGCCCCCCGCCTCGACTGGAAGTCGAAACCGGACGGAGGGCCGACTGTGGCACTCTAGCGCGAGGTCGGGCGGCGGTGCGAGGCTTTCTGTCGCGGTTTCCACGTAAGCCGGCTTGAGGCGGTCCAAGATGACAGTCTCTTCCTGGCCGTTCTGTAGGAAGGTGGCAGTTTTCGGGGTGCGGCGGAGGACGAGGAATGGTCCGTCGTAGGCTGGGGTTAGCGGTGGTCGGACAGCGTCTCGGCGCACGAAAACGTGTGTTGAAGTGGCCAGGTCGGGGTACACGAAGATTGTATTGCAGCGGGATGGACGGGGTGGAGTGGGTCGGAGATCTTTAACACAGTCCAGGAGGCGTTGTAGGAACTGTTGTGGCTGGGCTGATAGCTGCGTCGATGTAAAAAAGTCTCCGGGGAGACTCAGAGAACTGCCATACACGAGCTCTTCTGCTGAGCACTGTAGGTCTGCCCGGAGGACGGCTCGCAAACCCAGGAGCACAAGGGGCAAGGCGTCAACCCAGGTGGCACAATTGAGGCGGGTAGTGAGGGCGGTCTTCAGTTGTCGGTGAAGGCGTTCCACCATGCCATTGGCACAGGGGTGATGCGCAGTGGTACGGCAATGCTTGGCGCCGAGAATGCGATTAATGCAAGCAAACAGGGAGGACTTAAATTGGCGTCCACGGTCTGTTTCACGGTGCCTGGACAACCAAAGCGAGATACCCACGCAGAAATGAAAGTGTGGGAAACCGTCTCAGCAGTGATGTCATGAATGGAAACAGCCTCCTGCTATAGCGTGTGAAACGGTCGACCATGGTGAGTATATAACGGTAACCTTGAGACACGCGTAAAGGGCCCACAATGTCGAGGTGAACATAGTCGAAACGACGGCCGGGTGGAAGGAAGGCTTGGGGAGGCGTCTTGGTACGACGGAAGACTTTTGTCGTCTGGCAGGGTAGACACGTGCGCGTCCAAGCACGCACATCACCGTTAATTCCGGGCTAGCACGGTGAGAAGGCGCTGAGTAGCCCGAGTGCCTGGGTGACAAATGTCGTGTAGAGAGGGGAAAACGGTGCGACGTAATGAAGCCGGAACAAAGGGGGGGGGGGGGGAGAGGTCTGCTGAGACATCGCACCACAAGGGCTCAGGCGAGCATGGTTGAGGCACAAGCCGTTGTCGGAGAGAAGGGGAGTTCTCCCGAAAAGCGGTGAGTTCTCTATCAATCTGCTGTGTGGAAGAAAATGCTGGGTGGTTTGGCTAGATTATAAAATGCCAGTAAATTGACAGTCACGAGAAACTGCGAAACTGTTGGGTGATCGTTGCACCCTGGTGATTGTCTAATTATTCCAAAAAGGTTTCCTAGCTTATCCTGGCTTAAGCGGGACGTTAAAAGATATTTGAAGCCCACGGTAGATATCAGGTAGGACAACAGATCAAGGGTACTCTTGATGGTAACCCTTAGTCCAGAAGCTGTGCTTTGTGTAAAAAAAAAAAAAAAAAAACCACCACCAGATGGTTTTGCATGCTGCTCCTACTCTTGCAAATACTCAGGAAACCCTTTCAAGAAGTGCATGTTTGGACTGCCAGGCTTGAGCGCCTTTTTGCTTGTCCGTGATGTCATGACACGAATCAGGCGATTCATTTCTTTCACAAAATCTTCAATCGGTGCGCAGTCCTATACGAAGACTCAATGCGCTCCCTGTACACAAAAAGCCCTTTGATGACCTGATCGCCGAAGAGCTGAAATGCGATGTCCACCTTAATTTTTTCGAGACAGTTCGGCTTAATGTGGGAATTTGTAATGCTCCGCACCACCTTTATTGTAACACTTTCCGATCTACTTCATTAGCTACTTGAACAATACCACTGTGGACATGTCAAGCTGGTGTCAGGTACCCTTTTGCAACAAATCCATTGCTCACGTTTCTCATTAAGTGTGGAAAATCCGACACAAACAGCTGCCTCTTCGGATCGACTGTGTGCTTGGTGCTGCTCCGAACGTGGCTTGCAGAACCTTGTAAAAAAAAAAAAAACATGCCGAGAAGTAACAATCATTACTTTATCTTAAAACTTAAATTGTGGGGTTTTACGTACCGTAACCACAACCTGATTATGAAGCACGCGGTAGTGGGGGACGGGACTACGAATTATTTAGAACACCTGGGTTGTTTTAACGGGCTCCCAATGCTCGGTACACGGGCGTTTTTGTATTTCGCCTCCATCGAAATGCGGTGGCCGTGGCAGGGATTTGATCCCGCGCTCTCGGGCTTAGCAGCGCAACACAAAAGCCACTGCGCCACCACGGCTGGTCATTACTTTATCACAACCTGTAAAAATTGCAAACCGTGTGCTGCAGTGGCACCACGTTGTAAGAACAACTTGGCATATTACACTCAAATAAAATCTCACCCTGTATTCCCAACAGCCGCCACATGCTCCTATTCCAGCTGGCGCCGTCGCATGTTATGCAGTCTACAAAGAGGCCAGCTTTTTCAGCAAGGACGGCCGTTTCCACAATGGTTTTCGCCAGTGTCACGGATTTCACGTTGCCCTTGGAGGCAAAAACGCCAAGAATTCTTGTCCAGTTTCCTGCATAAAGGTATAAGTATTTTCTAAGAGCACACGCCTTGCGTATTTGATGGCTGAGAAGCAAAAAAAGATATCAGCTTACCAGTAAATGGCTGAAACAGCACAACCATGCCATGGTCTGCCAGCACATTCTTCTGGTCAGCAGGTGTATGATCCTCGAGGTCGACGAAGCCTTCAATGTGAGCTTAATAGTAAAAAAGAAGCACAGGAGGAACATCCAGTTTTACTTTGACATCTTTCAAAAAAGGTTAGAATATATCAATCGCTGTAAAACAATGTTAAATTGGCAGTTTCACATGAAAGGCGAGGAATTTTATAGCGACGGCAAAGCGTTAAACAGCTACACGAAGTATGAAGGTTCGTAGGGTTATCTGCCGTGTAGGTTGCAGTAAACTAATTACCCATTCGAAACTCTTGAAATAAACACCAACAGGAAGGAAAAATCGTTTTCCTTCCTGCATGTGAGCAGCTGCCGGCTGAGCGCGCACCGAATAAAAACTACCGGTAACCAAACGTCTCGGCAAATATCGATTCTCCGTGATCTCGACGCAAGAGGTTGGGCCACCACTGCTGGCTACACGAAGCGTTCGCTTGCGAAGACTGGCTGCGTTACGTAATGCTCCCTCCTATATTTTTCTTCCTACATGGCTGCGACCCGGTCGCAGCAGTGCCGGCCAAACCTTTGCTACTAAAAATAAATTATCGATAATTTTTGTTCATACGAAACATAAGTTTTGAAGGACAACCTAATTTGTCGCGTAAACAATAAATAATGCGTACGATTAACAAAATTGCCACTACGAAACTTACGGCACACTATGGGTACTGTTGCAAAAGACTGCTCAAAACAAGGTCACGCACGCGCGCACACACTCAAACACTGGTTTGGCGTTCATTGCGTCACCTATGAGTAAGAGTTATTACTAATTTCGCTATTTTTACAAACAATACCTTTTTTAAATAATTTGCAGCATCTTTGCAGATGACGAGGTGAGAAGTAAGGTATAATATGGGCGCGTAACTGCTGTTTCATTTTTTTTTTTCATTTCTCATTGACCTTCGTTTGTTTCACTGAACATAGGAGAGCTGCAGGATTGGGAGACTTCCATGGCAAGAATTTTATGGCATGCTTCTGCAAGACGAGTGTCGGGAGCAGCCGCTGAGACAGCGATTAGCTGTCGTAATGTTGCGGCTGTTGCTGAAACCGAAACTCTTTCAACGCGCTGTGATCTCAAAGCGCGTTCGTTGTTTGACCTCTAGTACCACGGCCGTTGGATAAAAAAGTATTATGCTTTTCGAGACAGAGGGTGTGGCACAGGAAATTCGAAGACCTCTGAAGTGTACGTTTACAGCCTGTGCGCGCTTGCATCCCACGGTTCGCACAGCGCGTCCGATGCTTAAAGGTTGCGTCGTCGCTTGTCGGTGCCTGCCTTATCGCCACCATCCGCGCTGCCACCGTGTCTACTTTTGGGGAACTCCACATGCACGCAGTCATCGTGTTTGCAAGTGAATTTCACATTCTTTTGCTCCCTAAAACGTGCGCATTTTGGATCGCACCTATGGATATGCCATATGTTGTATGTTAAAATGACGATGGCATTTGTACGCCGGCGAACAAGTCACTCGTGGGCGATCATGAAGCTGGTTCAACGTCGCAGTTTTTACGTAGCGTAAACAGCTCCGAAAGTGGGCTGTTCCCGAACATAGTACAGTCTAGCACGGCGCCTCAAAGCGCGAGCTGTCGCAAGAAGACGAGGAAGTGACATGGGGCGCGCGCGCCGAGCATTCAAAGAGCTGACTGGTTAGGCCACGAGCGCACGTATGCGTGCGCTCGTGGCCTAAAGGTTAGAGCGCCGGGCTGCGGTGTTCGACGGTCAACGTTCGATGCCAAAGTCGATCACACATTGTTTTCTTTTTACGAAAGCGAGCCCAAACAAGAACCTACCTAGCTACCGCAAGGTGACAAGAATGAGGCAAAGAATGCTTATTAATAAAGTTTTCAAATGTCGCCTTCATATGCGAGTCCTAATTATTATATGCGGGACTCAACTGCTACACAACAAAAACAACTACGACAATCTAAACACAAACACACAATAAATTATCTATTGAGAATCTCTCAATCGTAATATCATTGTGAAATTGTTGAGCGAACTCAAATATACTTTTAAAATTTTGTTGAAAGTCAGTTGATTCAACAATTAACCAACAATACGTCAATGGTAAACCAACAGTCATTTTTGTACGGGTCATCAGCAGCAATGATCGAACCGTGTTTTGTTCGCATTCTCGTTTCATAATGATTTGTCCGCCTCAAAAAATGTTCGCTGTGCACGTCGATTCCCATGATTCAACAAAACTCATGTGATAGCTCTTTATAATTTAATATGCTCGTTAAAGGCGCTTAATTGTAGATTCTTTGTGCAGCCTACACACTGTAGCGACTCGAATATGTAGTAGCACAAATGAGATGGGCACTACACACGGAGAAGTATTCTCTAATAAAGCTGTGCCACAAAGAGACATCCGTAAAAAATTTTCATGTTTTCTTGTAAGCTGAAACGGCAAAAATACCTGCTTGTTAATATTTTTTCCCGTCTAATTTTCCTTCAGCTTTGCAATGGCTGGCTATCAGTGTGTGGACGTGCACTCACCGGCCAACATTAAAAAGGCGCTTTCGGCTTGCTTCTCTACTATCCGAAGCGCGGCAGCAGACGACAAAAGAGGACCGCCCACAGCGCTCACTGCGCCTGCGCGAAAATGGTTGCAGCCACCGGCCGGTGGTGGCGCCGAGCGGACACCGCGCGCTCCGGTGTTCCCTCTAATAATGGACCCATCTGTACGTGTCAAAAACATGGACGGCAGTGCACAACGGAGTTGTTTTAGCCAGCACGACCCGAATAGCTTCTCTAGATAGAGATGCTGTGCTGACTAATTTTCCGGCTACTTCACACATCACTTTCAAAGAACTGTGTTCCGTGATAACTGACGCTTGCGAAGCACTTCCGAAAGAAGGATCAATAGGCAGAAAGCACAAGCGAAAAGGTGGAAACAGAAAGCAAAATGTAGTGAATCACGAGTTACTGGAGCTAGCAACTGATGTGCCAATAGAAGACGGCTAGAACCAGAATGGCGCAGCCAACACAAAACACTCGAGCTGACGGCAAGCCCAAACCAAACCTGAAGGCAGTGAACTACAAGAACCGCAGGCAAAAGTATACGGGGTGCTTCATTTTAGCTGCACCAAATTTTTAAAGATCGAAGCAGTGCCTTGCGCCGAGTCGACAAAGTCAGCGTCTGGAAAGCTGGCCCTGACAGACGTCGTTTCCCCAAGGTACACCCAAAGAACGCCTACGTCGATGTATCCGGCCCCTGGTGGCACAGAGAATGTTCCATGTTGATAGAATCCAGTGAGGAAACTTGCAGCCGCTGCAAGAGGTTATCGGATACACTTCATATTCACCACAAGAGACTTCTTCGGAAGAAACAAGAGCGTAGGCCGTACCAGCGATTTCGTATACCATCTAGCTCTCGGCAAATGGCAGCCTTAAGGAGGGCAAGATATGCGGTGGCGAAAATAAAGAGCCGACTGATCAATCGAACAAAAAGACTGAAAGAGGAATTAATGAAAGAACGGAATAAAGTGAGCGCGAGAGAGAGAGCAAGCGAGAGAGGAAAGGCAGGGACGTGCAATGTCTGAAGCAACAGTGGAAGAAAAGCTTAACAAACTTGACTTATCACCAGCTCAGCGAGTGCTCGTAGAAGAGTGCTTGTCAGCGGCCAGAGCCACCACTAAAAGCAATGGCGGTGCACTGAATCATGGCTTATGATGTGCCTGCTTCTCCACATACGCAGTGCGGCCACCTAGAAGTTCTTGCCAGAGAACGAAATGCTTCCCCTTCCAAGCGTTTCTACAACCAGGAAGTACATGAGCTTGATTCAAGTCGATTGCGGATTTGACAAGAGATTCTTCGCTGCATTTCAAAAAGATGGCCTCAAAAGATTCATACCAGCGTCATGGTATTCTTGTTTTCGACGAAACTCAGGTACGGCAAGAGATGACTGTTCATTCAAAAACAATGACGTACTCTGGGTTCACTTCGGCGAATCTTTGCCATGCAAAGAACAACTAGCCGACCACGGACTTGTTTTTATGTTCCGCTCTTTTGGGGCGGCACACTCTTAGCCGGTCGCCGTTTTCACCAGCAAAGGCCCAACAAAAAGATCGTTGACCTCACTCGTCTGGTCATGAAAGCAGTAATGCCGTTAGAGCGGGCAGGAGCATTCGTTGGTGCTTTGGTCTGCGGCGGCGCTGCTACTAACCGCAGGACGTGGAAAGAGTACTCAGTGAGCGGCAAGTTGGAAAATCCCATTAATTATTTTATCCATCCTCTTGATGATTATCTCAAGATGCCCCACGCTTGATCTAATGCGTTACACACGTTTACACACGTAAAAAAAATTCTTCAAACTGCTGAAGATCGCATTTTCTGGGCCCACTATGATAAATTACTAATTGCAGACACCAGCAATCCAGGGTGCTTGCGCGTAGGCCTAAAGTTGTCATCTGCCCACCCGAACCCTACAAATACCGAAAAAATGAGGGTGAAACTGGCGACACGGATCTTCAGCAGAAGTGTGACTGATGGCTTACAGTACTACTGTAAACGAGGTGTTTTTGGACCGGAAAATACCCAAGGAACAGTCAAGTTTACCGTGAGGTTCAATGATCTGTTTGACGCATTAAACCGGCGTTTCCCGCACAAGGCCTATGGCGAGACAGCAAGGACTTTGAAGTCTCTTTTTCTCGACATGGCTCGATTCTTGGGAAACAAAAGTGGCTGCAGGAAGAATCCCGAAAGAATGCTTTTTAACTGAGTCAACTGCTAAGGGACTTAGAGTGACTCTTATCTCAACAATAAAGTTAACAACATTCTTACTGAAAGCCTGCGACATCATGTGCTGACATCTCGCTTCAACCAGGACGTTTCGGAACCCTTTTTTGGGACTATTCGCCAAGCCGGGGGTCAGAACGCGCGTCTTTCTATGCCAAATTTTCTCCAGTTGTATAACATGCTGTCTTTTTACAGCCTGGTAAAGCCCCCAAAGTTTGGCAACTGCATCATTGCAGATGGTTGCGACAGTCGTCTCCTCACGCTATCGAATCTCACAATAGCCTTCTGATCCAATTACGGAGAGTCAAAGCTCGAAAAGCTCAGGAAAAAACTTGACAAGGGCGTAGATGATCAACTGTATAGTGTATTACATAACAGGCTAAATATGCCCCAAGCTCTCGAAGAACACACCATACGAACAATGCACCCGTGAACTGGCCGTCTCACTTGTAAAGTAAGACCACCCTGAAGCTTCCCTTGTTAACTTGGATGCTAAAGGCAAGCTGGTTCATCCTGCTATTCACATCTTTCGGATGCTGGAATCAACGGAGAGTGTCTTTCAGGAGAAGGCTGCTAAACGTTCTGCATACTGCCTTACGATAGATGAATTGCTGGAGCAGCACAACTTTTCATTTCCATGTCCTCTGCAAAAGGTCGACGTGGTTGCACATGTTTTGCACTACTATGTCTCCATGAGGATGAGACAGTATGCCAAGCAAAAACGATCGAATAGCAGCAAGTCGCGCAATTTAAGAAAGCTTGCTAAGCTCGTTTAAACGCACCTATGAATATTGCCACAGGGTATGTGTACTCTACATCGATGGACTTCCTTTCTGTTAGTTTGCAAGTTGCTTCCACTTGGTTTTTCTGTTGCCTCGTAATTTTGAATAAGAATGAATAAGAAGAAAGAAAAATGATCAGCGTCTTCTATCATGCACATTTTATGAGGAGCCTGCGCATACTGATTCCATGGAAAGATATATATATATATATATATATATATATATGGCAGGTGCCGCATGGGTCATAAGAAACAAACAGCCTTTATATGGCTATGCGCTATGCCGTGCATGGAAGAATGCGCCAGAAAGACGGTGAAGACGACGATCTGACTAGCGCTCGTATATATCTTGTAACTATCCCTTTTTATTACTCTCATGCCCGTGGCATTTTGGTGGGAGGTGCGGGGTACCCACACGTATACAACGAAACTCCGCAGCGGCCGACGCTTGGCTTTATCCACCATGGCGGGAGAGGTGTCTGCGCCCACCGAGGCGGCTGCAATGACAACGGTCGTCCTCGCTCAGCTAAAAGACCCAGGCACAATCTGCGGTACTGAAAAGGTCGACATCGAGGACTGGCCACCCCTGTACGAGCATGCAAGTAAGTATAATCACTGGGATGAGACGATCATGTTGGCAAACATATTTACCTCAAAGAAACCGCGAAGGTGTGGTTTGAGAATAATGAAGACGAAATTGGGAGCTGGGATGCATGCACGAAAAAGATGTGTTCCCTGTTCGGCAAGTCCGCAGGTAGAAAGGCAGCAGCAAAGAAGGAGCTGGCACCTCGTGCGCAGACAGCGAAAGAGTCATACCTGACTTATATACAGGACGTGCTTGCCCTTTGCCGCAAAGCCTACGACGGCATGACGGAGTCTGAGAAAGTAGGCCACGTAATAAGGCATAGCAGATGATACCTTCAACCTACTAATCTGCAAATACTGCGACACCAATGATGCCATCATCCAAGAGTGCAAGCGCTTTGAGGCCACCAAAAGTCGACGCATTGCCCATAATTTCGCTCGACTTCCGAACACGGCAGCAACGTGGTCCTGCGAAGACGTACCTGAGCCATCGGCGGTGCTCACCGTGGAACACGTGAAGAAGATCATCCGACGTGAACTTGAAGCTGTGCCTCCTGCTTCTACATGCGGCCGTACCTGTGACCGTAGCTCCCAGATGGTGCCACTAGTCCAAGCTATCATTCATCGGGAGCTCTCCAATGGTGGCCTGGACTCTGTGTGCGCCGCATCTCCTTCCCAGCCGATCGACCGCCGTCCCTCACTTTCGCACGCCCAAGGTCAAAGTTTGCCGTTCCGTACTCGCAACCCAGCCGAGTGGAGAACTGCTGATGACTGTCCCATTTGCTTTAACTGCCATCGTATTGTACACATGGCCCGCCATTGTAACAACCGGTGGTATTGGTATCACGCTCCCTATAGAAACAACCGTCGCCCCGACAAGGATCATGGCCGATTTTAGCCCTACCACGAGCATCCCCAAACCACCGCTGACGACGCTTCCTCCATGCCGTATCGTCGTTCGGCATCCGCACGTGGTCACCAGTCCCGTTCGCCGTTGTCGCGTCGCCAATCATCTCGCTCGTCCCAATTCCGCCGGCCTACGTCGCCGATTGAACGACTCCCACGGGAAAACTAGACTATGCAGCTCCCAGAGGTGATGCTGCATCGACGACCCACCTGCCAAATCCGCTGACCACACTGCAGACCAGACGGAACCTGATAGACGTTAAACTGGATGACGCACATGTCGCTCTAGTGGATACCGGGGCTCAGATATCAGTGATGAATTCGGAGCTTCGTCCCGCCTTAAGTCCTACACCACCCACAGTACCGTTCATTCGTGTCGCCGATGGCGGAACGTTTCCCATGCTAGGGATATGTGCTCCGCGCGAATAAGTGTTGCTGACCGATCCACAAGCGTACTACTTGCCGTGCTCGAGAAATGCTCACATGACCTCATCCTCGGTGTGGATTTTCTGTCTGCCCATTCTGACCTTATTGACTGTGGAAACGGCTTGCTTCAGCTAGACTTACCGTGCTACCATGACGCTCCTACTACATGCCAACCGCGCTTGCGCTCAGTGGATTACGTTCGTCTACCTCCTCAAGCCGTTATATGTGTGAGCTTGCGGCCTTTTTGTCCCATTCTCGATGGCGATTACATCTTGACCCCGATCGTTTACGTCTTATTCGCCAAAAAAACGTCGCTCTTCCTCTCACCCTTATTAGAGTTACGGATAATCGCACGTCTCTACCCATATTGAACTTTAGCTGGTGCACGCAACTCATCCCAGGCGGCATGACTCGAGCCCACATTCCTTCTATCGATGAGTGTGCCGTTCTGCATTCGCCACCGACGCTTCTTTGTCCTCTGCCCCTTCCTGTACCTCGCACAATCTTGTAAACGGTGATATTGACAAGATGATAGCGTCTGACCTCCTTCCTGCATAGACAGCCGATATGCGGCGCATATTCAAGTCCTACCGCGACATCTTTAACTTCAATGACCGTCCTTTGGGACAGACATCCGTGGTCACTCATAAGATCAATACTGGGGACGCCAGCCCAATCAGACGACGTCCTTATCACGTGTCCCATGCCGAGCGAGAAGTGATACAGCGTGAAGTCGACAAGATGCTTACCAAGGACGTCATTGAACCTTCATGCAGTCCATGGGTATCACCGGTCGTCCTAGTCAAGAAGAAAGCTGGCAGCGGGCGCTTCTGCGTCGACTACCGCCACTTAAACAAGGTAACGCGCAAGGACGTCTACCCTTTGCCGCGGATCGATGCCGCTGTCGTGTTCGGGGGCTTCCGTGAACGAAGAGGCAGACTGTACTTGAAACATGCTTTATTGCATGACGGCAACATAAAGTGGCAGAATGACAGCCAAGGAATACAAGGACAAAATGCACACCCAACCTTGAAGCCAGCGATTATATACACATAGTGGGCGAGGGTGATGTGATCGCGATATGGGCCGCGTGACAGCAAGGGAACGCCATCACGCACGTACACGTGTACAGATATGCGACATTCCCCCCACACTTATTTTGGAACACGAGTATTACCCCTGTCACACGGCACATGTAATGTCATTTGCAGTAAATGACATTCATACCGAATGTCATTGTGGTCTTGCGTTCCCAGTCTACACGGGTAAACAAAATGGCATTCGCAATTCATGGTAATCTTTATCGGCAGGCTGCTATGATAACGAGACCTTACAAATCGGGCTTCTTGTTTACATATTTTCACTATACTGTTAACAATACAATGTGAAACATTGGACGGTTATTTGAAAAATATATTACACTTCGTTCTAACTTATCGAATTTGTTATTTTTTGGAAAGCCCCTATCGTCGAGATTACACAAGTCACGCGTGAATGAGTTCGGGAAACTCATTAAATGGACGAATGCCATTAGCTAGCTGTGAATGTCATTCACTATATCTGTGTAGAAGCAATAAAATGGCATTAACACTTAATCTCATTCGCTGCGAATGACATTACACGTGCCGTGTGGCAAGGGTATATAACCGCAACAGTTCATGGCACACAGCGATCAGGTGGGCGGCGCTCTCTCTGTGGGTAACGATGTTCGTTAGCAGAGTTTGACGGCTCCACCGGTTCACACTGAATGATCGCCGTGGTGTTATCGGTTGAAGAGTCGGCAGCTGGGACCTGTACCGGAGGTGGTTCTTGATGGCTTCTCACGAAGGGTAGCTCGAACTCTGTAGTGTCGGTGTTACCCTTGCGGATGTGGTTT